>NC_053167.1:90972607-91272607 GCF_016835505.1 Polypterus senegalus | reverse complement strand
TGCCTTTTCCTCTAATGGGGTTGGTAGGGGCACTAATGTCTGTGTTACAGTTTCCAAACACTGTAAGGTAATATTTCATCTAGTCATAATGCATTGTTTTATGTCTCTTGGCTGGACTCATTAATCAATCAGATGTTCTTTTATAGAGCGCCTTTCAGGGTGACCGCCATCACAAAATCCTTTACAACATACAATAAACAGCAATAAGTAATAGGAGAGCAAAAGTTAATGTTCCAGTTAAACAATAGGCATTGTCAGGTGAGTGGCAGTGGATTTCGTCATCCACTATGCTTGTTTCTTTTTTTTTCTGTTTAGCACAGGTAAATTACTTAATTGAAGGAAGAATTTTATGTCCGATTGACTCTTGGAAGTAGTGCAAACAGCAGCACGTCTTAAAATAATTTGCTCAATCATTATGTTGATCGTTCCACCACAAATAACATGCATATAAGAACATTTTCACTTTAAAAAGAAGCAGCTTAATTCAAGAATATAAGATTTATGGCTTTGAAAAGTTAACAGCCTTAGAAAGCACACTGGTTTCTTCAGAGACCAACTTTGTCTTTTTCAAAATCTTCAATGCTGCCTTTGGAAAAGATACAGTTTTAAGAGTGGCTGACATTATTAAAGAAAAAAGAAAGATGAAATAAATGCCACCTGACTACTTTAAAGGAGCTGGCTACACTGGTGTTCCTCTCCATGTGGAGCCATATCTGTGGTGGATTAAATCAGATCTAAATTCAGTGGTTACTGATAGCTGGAAAACTTCATTCACTGCACAGCGGGTGTGGACACAAGACCATCAGAATGGCTCCTTTTAAATGTTAGTTAAATACACACATATTGTATGCCTTAGTTAGAGGCTGCAGCCCATACACCATTTTTGTACTTTTGCATGGCTACATTTAGTGTTAGTTTGAAATTTTTGTAAAATTAAATATCTGCATGGGCTGTAAATGCTGGCACAGAGGTTAGGTTAGGTTATTTACTGCATGTGTGGAGTCTGAACATTCTCCTCATGTCTACATAGATTAACTTTTCTTGACCTAAAGATATTCATTTTAGGTTAATTGCTGATTGTAGATTGGCTCTGCAGGACTAGTACCCCATCCTGCCTCGTGCCCAGAGTTATCAGGATAGGATCCTATAGATGGTTTGACAGTTGTAATGTGTGTTATAATATCTTTGTTATTATTTATATCAGTCAAGATAAGGCGAAACTTGAATTTGACATCCTTGGATATGTCAGATGGAGCTATCCAAGATATTTTACTAAATAATCCATCCATGTATCCTTCCAGTTAATCAATTTTTAGAGGTCATCCCTTTTGTGTTAGTGTCTCCTGTTGAGGGTAGAACTCATCTGTATATAGATGTTCTTGGCAGATTGTTGCATTAATAAATAGTATCTGAATATTATTTAGTGTTCCAAAATTCTGATATACCCTCTATAGAAAACATATAGTGGGAAGCAAAAAGTGCATGAAAGAGACACCAGTGGTCAATTTTAGATAGAGCAACCAAGACTGGTGAATGGAAAGACAAATGGCGGTGTGGTCGAGTTAACAGTGAAGCGTACATCAGAATGTACAAAAAGTTGCCCTGTTTTTTCTAATTAGGTCCTAATAGTCAAGATCCATCTGGTTTGCAGCGTACCCCTTGGCTGTCCAGATGCTTCCTGCTCACAAGTTGTCTGTTGGTTGAGTTTCTCATTCATTTTTCCAAAAACACTTAAAGGGTCAGGAGGTCTTGGCAGTACTAAGTGTATGATAGGAACCAGTTCTGGATAGAGTGCCAGTCCATTACAGAGCACACCAAAACACAGTACCACTCTGGGCCAATTTAGATCCATCAGTTAAATTACTGTGAATGTCATTGGGATGTTAGGATTTTACTTGTTTAGACATCCTAACAGCCTTATTTAGAGTGCATATACTGTACAGATACCATATAAGACCAGGATTTGAACCCATGATTTTGGCAGTAGCAGTACTCATTACATCATCACGCCACCTTAGCAGAAGTTTAGAGCAGAGAGGGAGAGGGGAGAGGTTGGGAGCATGCGCTGATTACAGCAAGTTGCTGCACCCACCACGCAATGAACAACCTGGATTGGAATCCGAGTGCAGCTGTGCAACGGGTGACACCTCAACACCACACTGAACAGTGTGAGTTTTTTTGTTTACAGTGGCTGAAGTGCCAATCCTGCCACCAATCCCTGAGTTTTTCCTGCAAGTTGGACGACCTGCTTGCAGGGCTAGATGCAGATTCATGTCATACCCAGGAGGGAGCATTTGAAGGTTAAGGGCCTTGCTCAAGCATTTTGGCACATAACTTTTACACAGTTATAGACATAATTGTTTACCATACAGTTGAGACTAAAAACTTTGGGAGTGGAATCATCATACTGTGCCTCTGACAGAACATACATTTGTGACAACTGAACATAGTCTGTGTGCAGTATTGATTGACAAAATTAAGCAGCAGAGCTGTTTTAGGGAATTAGCTGGACATCATACAGTTTTATAGACCACTCTGCATGGAAGAAAAATATTGTTGGGCAGTTAGATGGTAGAATAGTGTGGGTCTTAGTGCTGGTTACTCATGGGTCCTCATGATCCATGGGGTTTGAATCTCACACTCAATTGGTCTCTGTGAAAATTACACACAGCTTTCCTTTGGCTTTGTGGATTTTTCCTATGTGTATTTCTATTATCCTCTCACCCCCAAACGGTTAAGTGTGTTAGGTTAACTGGAGACTTTATATTGATCCTGTGAGTCTGGGTGGGGCCATTTTTGGACTAGTGCAATTCCTACCTTGCAGCTAATACTGTCCCTGCTACCTTGATTTGGATTAAGTGGGGTTGAGCATGTCATATTATTTTTGCCAAGCACTGTGTGTCAATTCACAACCAAAAGAGGCTGGAAATGTCAATCTTATTTTAAATATTAAGTTAAATATTTTGTATTGCTGAATGCTGTTGAAACCAACCCTGGATGTTACATCACTCGTGCCATACACTCACATTCATTTATATTAGTAAATTGATTTACATTAACTTGTTGAATAAAGACAAACAAAAATAACAATTGGGAGAACATACAGATTGCACATAGATAAGAATTCAATTTTGGACCCTAGATTTACGAGGCAGTAATTCCAACAGCTGAATCTTCATCCCACCTTACATAATACCTTAAATATCAGTATTTCAGTGATTTATTAACTTTATGCGTGACCACAGTAAATCCTTGTAATATTTTTTAACCCAGACAGGACACCACTCATGCACATACCTATACGCACACGTATCATACCAGCTTAGATTCAACATATTTAACTAACACATACATCTTTGAGATGTGGGAGGTAAATTAAAATCTTCATCTACATAGAGTGAACATCTAGGCTCCACACAGACAGAAACCTGACATTGGTCTCTGGGTCAGTGAGACAGTAGCACCACTGCATGACCATACTGCCGTACATCATCCTCACAATTTCAATTTTCCAGTGAATTGATAATTTTTGAATTGGATCACAATAAATATTGTTTTCACCTCATAGGTGTTTGGTTTCATAGTGGAATGTATTATGTTTGGTTTGAGACTGCAGTAAGGCATGAGTTCAATGTCTTTGTCAATATTCCTCACTTTCATGTGGACCTCCTTCTAGAATCTGTCCCTCTTAGGCACACAGTGGATGTCTTTGAATTTTATTGGATATATCGAAAACACCAGATATCAAAAATAACAGTTGTAATAATGCAAATGAGAATGAACCCCTGTCACCAGAAGAAATTTGTGTCAGTGTGAGCTGCCGGCAGCTCAGCATCGTGTCCACAGTCCAGCCAGAGGCCCTCAGAGCTGTCAGAGACTGGAAAGCATCCAGGCGGCACAAGTTTTGAGATGACACAAAATGCCCAGGGAAGTGAGTAGTAATGCTACAAGGGGGCACCCTTAGAGAGCATGTCATTAGCCCTACCAGAGGAGATTCATGAAAGGCTAACTGGTGCGCACAGTCCCTTTGTGGAGGTGTAACGATTTAAGAAAACCGCCTGACTCACGCAAACTCTTCCAGGCATTGGTCGTGATCTATTAGATGTTGTACAGTTAAAGTGAGGTTGAATGAGATGGAAGAATGAAAAAAAAATCTGTGCCCTTGTGTGGAAAAAGAGGGCAGCATACAGGAGCCATGCCTCAGGATCACATGTCACCCAAGCCTGTAATAAGGTAAAAGTTCAACAGCTTAAAAAAGTCACCTTTACTGGTAATACACAATTTATGTTGAAGTAATTACTAATACTGTATACTAAACAATGCCAGAATGAATCATGTATACTATACATAATGATAGGTATAGATTAGACAGTACAGTGGAGCGAAGGATGAGATAAAGAGTGATGTCTATGAATAGTTTTGGACCACAGAGGAGAGACGGGGGTCTGAATGGGAGAGACCTAGTGAGGTAATCCATAGACACATAGCTGAAGAAGTGGCTAGGGGATGCTGTGAAATAAGGTACAAATTTCACTAATTAATGGCATTGTAGGCTGGGATTCGTGGATGTTCAAATTAAAATCTTAAAGATTTGTTGATCTATTATGTCAGCATGTGCCAAAACAAGTTTATGGGGTATTGAAGACAATTCTGAAAGTAACAGAATGTCAGAGCTGTTAAGCCAGATGAGGAGTTACAAAGTCATAATATTTTCATGACTGCAGTATTTTGAAAATGTACAGTCTAGTATGTAGGGAGTGCTTCCTCAAAACTCCACAATGTGGCTTGGACACTGTCCATACGTGGTCTGCATTTTATCCCAATGTCTGCTTGCATCTTCCTTACTTTGGTTACTTAACGCATCCCAAAATTGTGCCCATTGCAGTCATTAAGGTTTTGAAATTTTTGTCTTTTTGTCTGTGCTGTGCGGCAGTGGTCATCGAGGTTAGGAGATGCTAACAGAATATGTGGTGGCCCCATGTATTACAATAATTTGATTCAGAGAATTCAAAGAATTGGTAGATACTTTATTTAATAAATAACACAACAGAAATGAGTTAAAAAACAGTAAAATCTCAGCAAGATCGATGTAATTTTTTACATTTTGATTCCAAAACCATTAGCTGGCAGCAAACTTCAAAGACTAAACACTTTTTTGTGGAGTCACTGTGGAATACTGAGTATTTAACGGAAGAATCAATCAAATATGAAATTTGCATCTTTTAAAGATACTCCTGGTAGCCAGAGACAGAATATACAATATATATACAATATTTCAAACAATTCACAATTTCACTTTAATCATGTTTTCTAGTGTTTGGCCTCAGAAAGGTGCAAAATGTGGTAAACTGTCATCACTGCTTACAGTAGTCACTTACTGTTCATGTGTCCCATTGGAATCTGCCATGATTAAACTGTGCTAACTTTAAGAGTGGCTAATTGTTGACTTGAGAGATTTTCTGCATACTTTCCCTGTGATTGGCTATTGTCTTATTCACGATGTTGCTGCTTATTTTTCCTGATTTTAAAAACAAGGCTGTAGTGATGTAGATATAAAATGGAATTGAATGTCAAGTCTCTGTCCAGAATGCATCTTCATCTTTGAGCCGGACAACATGGTTACCCATTCCAACTTCTCAACATTGGGACCATAGGCGAGCACAGAGCTTTTGTAGATGGAAGCAACTTGCAACATTATTAAAGGTTTAGTAAAGGTAATGATACTGAAAAATGGAAGACAATGAGACATGGGTAAAATGGAAGAACATCAGTAGATTAATGAAAAAATAAACAAGTACAGCTCAGTGATGAGGGTATACTCAGAAATTCTGGACGCAGGGCTAAAATCCAGGTAAGTCAAAATTAGCAAAGAAACTTGAAGAAGAAAATGCACACACTCTAATATTATAAAAAAGACTGTGATAACAAAATTGAAAGTGAAAAATTAATGTAAAACAGACACTTTTAGGAGGTGTTGCACAGCAATATTTCTGTATTACATCATAGTCAAGAAAAAAGGGGCACCAGCAATTGTTGTCATGAGAAGTATTGCGAGAACAGAAAATAATAACATCTTTGTTGGCAATATTGGCCAGTGCAGCTATTGTGGGAACAAAAGATCCACAGGGAATGCAACAGAGGTAATTCCTTTGTATTACATCACACAACAAAAATAGTGGTCCTTTGACCTGTCGGGGTCATGTGTCCCACATTATCCATAGTTGGCGAACAGAAGAGGACAGACATTTCTCATACTGAGTGATCAGTGATGCTGGGGTAATCTGAGGGAGGCAGAAGAGGAATTATCTCTCTCACATGAGCCATAGTGGGACACCAGGCAGTCCAAATCTCACTATTAAATCATAATAAAAAGTAATAGTTAGTGGAGCAATTGGATTAAATGGAAGTAGAAACACTTCTTCTAAAAGCACCGTGTGTGAGATGCATCAGAGAGAACACCTCTTTTATATCACTGTGAGCCATGGTGTCCAGTGGGGCCATAGAAGAAACAGCGGATGAAGATGAAGAGGGAGTTGTAAACGCACAACAGATTATATTGCACCACATTGATACACAGTATCTAGTGGTTCTATGGGAGGAGAACAGAAGATCTCAGTGAGCCAAATCAGTAGACCAGCAAAACTGTATGTTAGCCAGAATGGCCAGCTGAACCTTTGTGGGAGATAAGGAGGTAAAACTGTATTGGGTTATGTGTAGTAATGGCTATTTTTGTTATTGTGTAGCTTCAGTGGGTTATTGCTCAACTCTGGCTTACTCAGTCAGCTTACTTTCCCTCTCACAATACAGAGCTGGCGTCTTCTGTGCATTTCCCATCCCACGTGTCACCCTGCAGATCAGGCTTTTAAGGAGTTAATTACACCACAGTATACAGTCCAGTGTGACACAGAAATGTTAAAAACACGGTGTGTCTGCAGAAATTGAAGATGTTATTTTAATAACAAGTGATTTTCCAGTTTTCCATGTTTTAATGGATGGTGTAGTGTTAACAAGGATTTGAAGACATCCCTTTGGACAACTGTCATCATACCAGCATAACTGGGCTGAAAACAGAAAAAAAGCAAACGTGAAAAGGCATAGCTTTTATCCTAAATTAATAGCTGTTTCCTTGTCTATTCAATCTGCACACACAGTCATCACTGGCGCCTTGAAAAAGCCTGTCAACTTCTTGAAGACCAGGAATGGCTTGAGAAAAATGTGCCGGCAGCAACTTGGCATTCAGATCCCCAGTTTGACGGGCAAAAAGAGAGCAAATTTAACAATTTGCCTCCTTCTCTTGGCCTGATGGAGCAAAAGTGAGCGCAGATTATAGGGCTGGGAGAGGGGGCGTGTAGTAATACACGGAGAGGCAGTGACATGATGGGCGCCTAATGGTAATAATTGCCCCTAGCTTTGACAGGGCCTATATGATAGCTCACAATAAACACCCTGTGTTTTTAAAGCGAAATTTACACAAAATTACACCGTGCTGACGATACCGACTGTTTCTTCCTTCATCTCAGGCTCACGTCTGCCGTGTGATTTACTCAATCAAAGCCCGCTTCTTATTGCAGATAAACACTGCAGACATGCAGCTTCTAGGCTTGACAGGTGTAAAGAGGCCGTTAAACAGGGAGTCCTTTTTTAATACATTGTCTGTGTTAGAAGACACACCAGAGAAGTGCTAGAAAAGCTTGGCCCATACCTCCTTTTCACATAGCATTGTATTGCTGACAGGTCCTGAAGTTTAAAGTCTCTCTCATGCTGGACTACTTCTGGATCTGACAGAGCCATCTTATTTTAAAAATTCTGTACATATTCCATACATATGTTCTCAGTATCTTTATCGTCCAATTCCAAGACCTGGATCCTGTAGCAATGTAGAATTCAGCCCTAGGCTAGCCTGTAGAGAAACTCAAGGGGCAAGCCCACACTCACTCACTCACACTGAGTCATCTTCATGTCTTTAAGATGCAGGAGGACAACTTGAGGAGAACCACACAGAAAGAGAATGAGTAAACTTAGTTGGCAGGGACTCTTTAGTTGTGAGACAGCAGCATCAACTACTGCATCAGTTTGGCACAACACTGCTCATTTTCTTATTCACTGAAGATGCTTTATTTTATTTTTTTGTAAACAACTGAGCTGCAGTGGGCTGCCACCCTGCCTGGGTTTGTTCCTGCCTTGCGCCCTGTGCTGGCTGGGCTTGGCTCCAGCAGACCCCCATGACCCTGTGTTAGGATATGGCAGGTTGGGAAATGACCGACTGACTAACTAAACAATTGAGTTTTAAACAGGCATGAAAAACAAGATAAATTGAAGCCAAATATGACAGTTTCTTAAATAATATTCTTCGGAGACTTTTTATATTATAAAGAATGAGGTTTGCATTGCGTACCCAAAATGTAATATTTGATCTAGAAAATATCTTCCTTTATTTTACACACCACCACTCCTACATTGGAAGGGACATGTAGAATAGAAGAGTCTTTAAATAGTAGTTATTAGCAAAGTGTCTAATTCAGTCTCATCTTCAGTTTGTGAGGTTTGATCGCCAACTCTTTGGTGACTTGCTCGTTTCTGTTCATACAGTATATAGGATACATGGTGAAACAGTAGCTAGCACAGAAGTTTCATAGCTCAAGAAAACTTACTTCAATTCCCATCTAGATCACTTTCTGCATACATGTCCTCCCACTTTGTGTAGGATGTTCTTTACGTACTTCAATGAGGTCTCTCAAGCAAAGACTGGATTAAATGGTTTCAAAACTGGATGGATGGACAGTTATATATGCCTCAGTTTGTTCTTCTTAGTGGAAATTGTTTCTCTAGTGATTCTTTATGGATGATGTAGTGATTGGCCTTGCCATGTTTCAGTTCCTTGGGCACTGGATTGATCCAAGATTTGAAAGCCTTTATTAGTAATTTCTGTACACTCATGGAACTTCTCTTTTCCTCCAGACTCAGGTGGCATGCCAATAAAGGAAATACAATTAAAGGAAGCTGCATTCAAGTCAGAAGCCACAAACTATTTCACACAAAGGGCTATGAAACCAAGTTACCAGTCACGTAGCTGAAGTGGATACCCTTATGGTATTTAGGAAGCAGTTACTTTTCTCCAGTGTGATTGAGTGTGGCTTTCTGTGCCTTCAGTTGTAAATTGATTATCTCATTCTTAGCATTGATTTGTCCCTAACAGCCCTGAATGAGAACAGGTACAGAAATTTAATAGATAGGACATGGACACTAGGTTATTTACATGCATTAGTGTGTTATACCAGTGGGTGTGCACAGTAACGGAGTGACACCCAGTCCATTGCTTATGCCTGCCCTGAACCTAATGGTGCCTGAATAGCCTCTTGCCAATCATTATCCTAAAAGACTTCATGGAGAGATGGATAAATGAGTATCCTCAAGACATCTGAATACATCTATTATGGTTCCATTCATTTTTCATTTATTTTATACATTTCTCTGTCTTTCCATTGTCTTAAAATTGTTTTGCAGTCTTGAATACTTGTGTTATCATGAAGGTGTCCAAAAAGGACTATTTCCATGGAACATATACAGGTCTTTGGCAATCTCTGTTCCCACATCTCATTTTCTTCTTACTATGAACTTACAGCGTTGAATCCCTCATTCCACAATGGAAACACCAGGCTACTCTGTGGCTACTACAGTACTATCTTTAGACCAGCTGTGATGCATTTGAAAATGAAGGCATGCTCTTGTGATGACGTTATTCAAATAACAGACCCACCAAAGCGCACCATCCCTTCACCTGATCAACCCAAGTCTTATTGCCAAAAAATAGCTTGCTCTGATCTTAGTTCAAAGACAGCAGGAAAGACATTTAAAGCATCTAAGCAGGTTTGGGGGCAGGGCAGCTTGAAGAAGCATTGCTGGCAGACTACAAAACGGCTGATCCCCACTCCCTTGAGCCTACAAATCATTCAAGTACACTATGACTGGGGACAGAGAGTGCTAAAGCTTATTTTGATAAAGGCTTCCCCTGTGCAGGAGGTGGTGGCTCAGGAAGGTATCAATGCAGGGGAATGCCACACTGCCCTGTCCATAGCACAGAATGCATTAGCTGTATGACTTCTGCTAAATCTGGTTGAGCCACTATTTGGAGATCTGATTTTTAAAAAATGCGCTCAGTCCACAAAGTTCTGTTATTTTGCTTTTTTTTAAATTCTGATTAATTAAGTGTATTCCTGATATGTAGATGTTGTGAGTTTTGTTTCAGTTTTATACTTATAGACAGATCCCAAGATCACATGGCTACTATTATATTAAAATTGAACTGTAGGTTTTGGACATCATTGAGAAGTTTGACATCACCCTCTGGATAATAAATCTAACTTAATTGAGTAGGGATTTGTGCTGTAATGCTGTAATTTCTAGGTGCCCATGTTTGTTTTGCTTGCTGCATTTAGATACCAAAAAGATGTATGACACAGCTGAATATGGTAAGGTTGCAGGTCAGAAGTTACCTAAGCATTGTGGTCAAGGCGAGTTTGAGACCCTTTGTCATATCACTCCAGGGTGAAGAACAATTTCCTCTTGATTCCACCTTGATACTACTTGAAATCGCTCTGCTCGTCTCCACTGTCCAAATGCGGTTCTTTGAAGATTGAGAGGAGCCTGTCTGATATCGGCAGGTGGTCTCTAAAACCTGACTACAGCCTCGATCAGAATCTTTACAAAGCCTGAGAGGAAGGAGTGAGCAAAGAGTGACATTTTTGTGGTATTAATCTTAAGTCCTTTGATTTAATGCTAGCTTTCTTGAATCAAAACTTTTGAATCGTTTTAATAGAGCACAAATAATTAAACAAGCTTAACTGATACTTATTGTAGGCTGATATGACACTTAATAATTTTAGAAATATTTGTAGGCCTTCACAGAACCAAGAACCTGTGAGCTGGATGGGTGCTATATATAACAGCATTCCATTTCTTTAGGTCCTGTTTGTCTTGGTAATCTTTTGGCAGGTGGTCTGGGGTAAGATGCCTACTGCTCTTTCTGATGTGGGCATTTAATTAATGCTACCTGGCACTTTCAGATACTCCTCCTGCCACATATTTTACATATGGGCACCTCCTGGCCACACACCTATTTTTAACATTTTCATTCACATCATGGACTGGGATAAAGTTTTTATTCAAACATGAAGCATTGTGTCTGACTTATTTCATGATGTACCAAGTCTTGCTGAGTTTTGTCTAGGATATCATCATCCTTGCTGCATTTTTGAAGATAGTTTTTTCTATTCCTTGTTTTTTGGGGTTGCTTGACCTGTGTTGTGAAATGCTTTTGCCACACAACTACAATTATGCCTGATACCTTTTATCTAGATTAATCATCATGGTCCTTTAAAATGCTTCACCATATGTTTTGTTCGTCCCTTAGTTATAAACAAGTTTAGCTTTCAGGTGGAAGTCATTACCTATGTGTTTGGCATCACCTCACCTTCACCTGAAAGAACTATTACAGTCTTAACAGGTCAGATTCCATTTTGGTATAAAGTTTGTGAGCAGTGCTTAAATGAACACAACCTGCATCATAATAAATACAAAAGGCATGGACATTTTCAAAAGAGAAGTGAAAGGAGTGTTGTAAAGCAAACCTAACCTGAAAGGAGTGGCGAAGAGTGGAGTCCAAGATAACATGAATA
Organism: Polypterus senegalus; assembly: GCF_016835505.1. NCBI lineage: Eukaryota > Metazoa > Chordata > Cladistia > Polypteriformes > Polypteridae > Polypterus > Polypterus senegalus. The sequence continues at coordinate 91,260,932 of NC_053167.1, read as the reverse complement.
AGAAAGTAGTGGTGGATGGTGGGCTCCACTCTTAAATGAATTCAAACAAGGAAAACTTACTGATTAGGCTTACCTCACTCATGGTTTTATTCCAGACTCACAGATTGTAAAAAGGACTAAGAATCTATCTATTGATACACAACAATAGCACATGAATGCTATTTGTTTAGTCTATAGGAAAAACTTAAGTAGGAATATGTTTCAGTGTTTACCACTATTAAATATCTTTAGGATATTTAAATTATCATTGAGTGTTTAGAAATTGCCTACTTGGTTCTTCAGTTTCTGTTTTTTTTTCTTTTAAGCTTTGAAATATGTTATTGTAGCAAAATCAGTAAATAAACCATCCTGTCCCACCTTTGCTCACTCTCCTTCTATCTGGTAAATGGCTTATCACAGTCAAGACTACTAGATTTCATGATATTTCAGTACTCATCCATAAGCAATGACATGCATTAAGGTAAAACTGTAATCTTAAGAGTCTGCTGCACTAATCCAAAGATACATGCATAAGTGTATGTCTTAAAGTGATTGTGTTAGGGCTGTTGGGGCATTATGATTCCTCGTGGTCTAGTACTGAATGTTTGTATTTTTGTTGCATTTGCTTGAGCTTCACCAAATCAAATCCTATGTATCTAACATTAATATGGCAGTAAAGTAAACGTCTGAAGTATAAATAAGCTTAGCAAATGCTATAGCCTGCTTACAGTATATGAGAACCTATGCTTTAGGACTAGTTCCTGTTTCAGGCCTGAGCCCTTCCTCTTGGATTTATTCACATTGTTTTGAATGAATATGGGCTGTATGGGATCAAAATTAAAGAGTTTCTGAAAAGTTGCTTGGCCACTCAGGCAAGGTCAGTAACAGTAAACCAAAACAAGAATCAAAGACACATTTCATAAAACCGTGCTTCTCAACATTTTTGTTGTCACACTTCCATTTTCCCATATTAGTGTCTTCATGAACTGGCAAATTGAGTATGATTGTCAGGGTGTGGTGGGGTCTCCTTTATGAATTGAGGAAGACTGTCAGACTTTGGGGTTACACCTTGTTGAATCAAAGTTGTGATCAACATATCGGGGTGGGTCCTCCTTGGTGAATGCCACAGTCATTGGAGTGGCGACTCACTGCAACCCACTACTAATATAAACAATAGCAACTCACGACCCAGTTGCTGAGAAACACAGACATTAAATAAAGCTGAAGAATGAAAGTGGGCAAAAGAATGAAAAGGGAAATACAGAAGAAACAGTGAAATATGAATAAGAACAGAATTGTCACACTGGTGTGTAATTTTGACTTATGAGAAGACAAAGTCAATACTGAGAGGGAATGGCCACATTACTTGACAGAACAAAAACACAACTTGATTAGAGATGGTAATAATAGACAAAACACTTCAACATAGCATGTTGGCTTTCAACTTATTGGTGTCATATATGGTGTATAGGAACCATCCTGCATTCTTTTATATTAAAACTGTCAGAGTAACATAGTTATTTTCAGTTTAATGAATCTTGAGCATTTTTAATTGGTTGATGTTATGAAGTTGATTTATTTGATATAATGATTCAACATGTACTTTTGCAGACTCAACAAACTTTCATTAAGGTCTCATTATTGGCTAGGGTGACTTCTTTGTAATGTTTTCTCCCATAATCCAAAGAAAGGATTCTTAGTCATATTAACTTGGCAAGAAAGAACATTTTATGTATTGAATCCCTTGCAGGTCTGCCTCATACCTTGCACTAGTTGTCACTTAGGCATGCTTAGTCTGAACATGAAAAATTACATAAAGTAAATGAAAGCATTACACTTTCCAGTGGTAGGGATGTAAAAATAGAGAATTTAATGAAGTTATTTATTTAGATGGATAAGTGATTAAGTACAAAGCACCTTAAGCTTTGCTCAGGGTCATGTTGTGAGTTAGTGATGAGGACTGAATATTTAAAAATTTCCATTTCTCAAAACAATGATAAGTTTAATTTTCAAAAACAATAAGTTTAATTTTTTCAGTGAATTAATTGTGTCAAAGTGATTTTCTTTTTTCTCTCCTGGCGTCTGGAAGTGATTTTGAAGTGATGTAGAGAACAGATTAAGTTGCCCACATTTTCTGTTTCTGGAGAGCTAAAGCCTTTTGACATTTTTAAATGTGTAAAGTAGTGGTGTAACATTCTGAAAGCCATCTAACCCAGGTTAATTCTTGGAGGCTTTCCTAGATGAGGGTTGTAGGAAACTCTTGCCTAACCTATCTGCTTCAGGTATAAAGCAGGAACCAGCTGTGAACAGACAAGATAGTTCATCACAATGTCTGCTCACTTCTACACACACAAACACACACAATTACACATACATGGGGTTCATTTAGAAAATTAAACAAAACCTCAAAATGGTTTAGTCCAGTTTGGGGTCATTTGGACCAGAGACTGTCCTGGAGACCTAGGCAGGAGGCAACCCTACAAGGACCAGTTTACAAAAGTGATTTACCTAAAGAGTAATTCACCCAATGTGGATGTACATTTCTGTTCTAAAAAATAATTAAATTTTGTTAATAAACACAATAGTCAGCAACATACAATTAACTGAAAGTCAGTTAAAATAGATAAGGCATGTGGCTTATTTGATGCCATTGATTTGGGTCACTGTGATCTTCAAGTAACATTCATTTCGAATTACAGCATGCAGTCACCATATTAGAGTAGGAGCAGCTAGTCCCAAAAATATCTAAAGTGTACTTCTCTGAGTGACTGGTTTTAAGGCTCACCATTGACAAAACCTGTTTATTGGATTGTCAGTGCTGTGAAAGGCTTGGGTGCATTACCTTTTGTTGAGGGTACTTTGAGGGGGAGTAATGTTTAGTCTGGATGACCTCAGGAGCCCCCCATCTTCCTGAAGGAACAAGTACATCTGTTAAAGTCATTCGGCTATACACGGATGAGGGTCCCCTGGCGTAAGCCACTTTAATGACTCGTGGTGCCGCAAGAAGTGACGTCCTAATGGTCATTCCATCCTCTGGACAAGCGGACGCACAGCTTCTCTGTTTGTGTTTTTTTTGGAGAGAGGTGGTGTGAAAGTCTGGCAGCAATATAGCTGGTTGATAAAAGAAATATCCGTCCTTCAGCAATATCAGCACATGAGCAAAACTGTTAATGTTGTGTGTGGAGCAGTGTGTCACACAAATAAACAAATTACAGATAGAACAACAAAGCGTAGGTGACCAATGAAACATTAAAGGGGCGAAAAGTCATAACATCTGTGAAGGTGCTAGCCAAAGCTTCTCTGTTTATCCTCCCTCAGTACAAGTTCTGCAATTATATGCCAAACTGTTTTTCAAAGAGGACATTTAAGGCTGTAACAAGTTGACTGCAATATTCAAGGCCAGTGTTTTTCAGTTGGATGTCTTAAATAAACAAGTACATAAAATACAAAGGCGGAAGCTTCAGGGTGTGCAGTGAAAACAGACCCCAGAACTTGAACTTTAATGGAAAGAAAACCCTTCGTATACTGAAGGGGCCCCAAGTGGCCAACACAGAGAAGCTCTTAATGAACCAATCACCCACCCACTTGTGCCATTGTGATCTTCATTCCTTGAACGTGTTTTGCAGAGGCAAAAGGGGTCGAGTAAAGCTGCTTTCGGGTCTGTTTGCTATGAAATTCTTGGAATGTTCACTGTGCTCTTTTGGGTCCTGACAGCATATTGTGTCAGGAAGTAGGAGTGTGTGTGAAGGTTCTTATCTGGTAAATGTATGCTGTGGGGTCAAAGATTTGTGTGCGTATTCATAGCCTTAGCACCTTATGCCATAAAAAGAGATTTAAACAGTTGGGTGGATATAAGAAAATGAAAAATGTGACATTATCCCTCCTGGGTGGAAGGGCTGTCTACACAATTGAAAGTTTATCTGGAATTTTGAACTTCAATTAATGTTTGTCCTATAAATATTAAATTCACAGCTTCTTCTATAGTGCATTATTCCCAAATCATATTGTCAGCAAACCACCAAGTCCCTGAGGTTTCCTTAAAACTGTAGTCTAAATCCCCCTTCAATAAAAATACAAAGTTTCACATAATGTTGAATTATTTTTATATACAATGAACTCAAGGATCTTCTTTGATGGATAGTGCAATGCCTAATGTCACCATGGGCAGAGCACCAGTATATGATAATACATAAGAGTAAAGAACAATTTCTAATTGAGGAAATCAGAACACAGAATAAGTTACAGGGTAAGCCTCTGCTCCCACAATACAAACTCAAAGACTCTACGTCAAAGCAAGTGATGCGCCATAATTTTGTCATTATTGACTTGTTTAATTTTCATAATATCTCCCGGTCAGGACTGTCCCTGGACAGTATAGCAGTCCAGTGCAAGTGTATGTTCAACATACATGCTCAGTCACACCCCTTCATACTGAAGCAATCTTTACATTTCAGCAAACCTAACTTATCTGTTTTTAGGATGTGGGATGATACCAGACTACCTGGAGAATATCATTGTAAGCAAACTCCACATAATAACGAGGTTGGTTTTTGAGCCTGTGTCTGGAGCTGTGAATCAGCATCCACCCATGCAGCCTTCATCCATCTAGACCACAGGTGTCAAACTCCAGGCCTGGAGGGCCGCAGTGGGTGCAGGTTTTCTTTCTAACCCTTTTCCTAATCCGTGTCTAGTTTTCACTGCTAATTTACTTCTTTTCCCTCTATTTTAATAGCCCTGTTTTTAAGGATTAAGTCTTCTGAATTAATTATTTTCTTCATTAAATGACAGCCAAACAGAAATGAGCATGAAACGAGCCAACAGATAGATGACCAGCTAAATTGGGGCTTCAACTCCAACCAGTTCCTTAATGAGGAACTGATTTTTGCTGTTAATTAAACCCGTTATTCAATTCCATGGCTTGTTGCTGCTCTCTTTTCGCCACAGCAGACATTTCCAAAACTGTTGATATTCTGTTTTTCTAAGAATTCCTAAAATGTTTTGGTAACCTGAGGGATCAACCTTACTGAGACCTTCATCTTTATTTTCAGATTTTGTTTGATGGGTACAGGTGAGCTGGTCATGTCCTGCTAGTTTTATGTCTCATTACTGTCCGGCTGATAATTAAGGTAAAAACAACTAAGGAGCCAGAGTCAAGCTAATTAAAGCTAAGGCTAAAGTTAATTAGCATCAAAAACTAGTCACTAATTAAGAAGATGGTTAGAATGAAAACCTGCAGCCACTGCGGCCCTCCAGGACTGGAGTTCGCACCCCTGATCTAACAGCCATTTTCTGAAATCACTGAATCCAGTTTAGCCTATTGGTGTACTTAGCTATATATGGTTGGGATAAGCTCTAGATGGGATGCCAGTCTATTACAGGCCACATTCTCACACAAAGTCACATATGAGTCTTATGTTTGCATAACCTGAATGTCTTAAGAGATGGGAGAAGAAACTGAAATAATTAGTGATGGAAGGTGACCATGTTAGCTCAACACAGATACCAAGTGGGACTGCGATTTACACCCACAACTCTAGAGCAATGATGCAGCAGCTCTAACTTCTATGCCAACTCTCCTACCAGAATATATTTTTATATTGATGTATGTGTTTGAGCATGTGAGGGAATTGTAAAATGACTAACAGGTGTTTTATCGCAAACACCTTTCATCTTGGATTATTATTTTTCTTGATTGTCCAGCTGTTAAGTTTATTCAGTATAATCATATTCAACATAATATGCCTTCAGCTAGCTTGTATAAATGATTGTAAAACCAGGTGCAGGAATAAAACCTCATTCTCTTCTGGATTGTGTCAGTGTCATCAGCATCCAATAGAGAACCTTTTCTGGCAGAAGTGAAGAGTAACTTCCTTCAACCATACCCAAGTAATTACTTTATATCTCCCTGTTGGGAAACCCTTCCCATATTAGTATTTTTATGAATCTGCTTGTGAAAGAGTTGCAGAACATTTGTAATGTCACCCTTTTTACAATTATGTTGCTATCAGTATGCAAGTTTTTATCCATCCATTACTGAACTCAGTTAATTCAATTCAAAGTCATGGATTCTATGACAGCAGCATGGAGCGCAAGGTAAGATCCAACCCTGGACAAGTTGCCAGTGTATTGGAAGGTACGTGGATTCACAAAGAGTTAATTTATAATTGCCACTAAGCCTAACAAATATATCTTTTGGAGTGTGACTTGGGGAAGGAAAGGACAGAATTACCCATGGTCTTTCCCCTGGTTTTGGCATTGGAGGAAAGGAAGGAACTGTCATGTCAACATTAAAAGTGATATGGTGCAAAGGGTCTGGGATTAGATAGACTATAGAATTGATATATGCTATGTGATGTGAAGAGCGCATATTGAGCACTTGTAATACTACAAAAAAAGTGACAGATCCTTTACAAATTATTTTAAGGCATTTTCACACCTAGTTTATTTGGTGTGGATGTTTCGATCTCTGTGCAAATGTTCCTGAAAGTCTGGTTCATTTCAGCAGGTATGAAAACGTCAGTTACAGTTGGGCGCATACCAAAGCAACCGTACTGAGCCCCTTTGGTAAGAGTGGTGTGGCACCAAGTAAACCTTGGACCAATTCGCATGTGATCCAACACAGAACCAATCTAATTATACAAACTACTGTGCATTAAAGGGGTTCGGACAGTAGATGAAAGCAAAAAAAGAAAGAAGTGATTTTGTAACAGTTTAATGTATCCAGTGAATTAATATGCAGCACAAACAAATACAGTATGTATTGACATGCTTAAACCAGTTCAGGAGCCTATCCTAGCAGCAATGGGTCCATGAAAATAAGCAACACTCTACAAGGTGCCAGTTCATCACAGAAGATATGCACACATCCATATTCTTGCAGACTGGATTGAATTTTTGTACACGATTAACCTACCATGTACATTTCTGAGGATGTGGGAATGAAACTAGAGTACCTGGAGAAGAATGGATACAGACACATCTAAGAATGTACAGACTCCACACCAACAACGACCAGGAGTGGAATTTAAACCTAGGAGGCTGAAACGAGGATTCAGCAACACTCGCATCTTTACCACCTTGTAATGAACCATGATTAATATTTCATCTTGAATTTTCTATACCTATAGTCTTCCAAGTATAAAAAGAATATGGAACAGTGAAAAGGTATATCATTTTATACTTGCTTTTTTTAATGACTTTGTACATTTAAGAAGCTACATATCCGTCTGAACCTCCACATCCAGGCATTTTTTTTATATTTATTGGGAAGTGGCACCTCTATCCCTTTAATAATGATGTCAGTCAGAGGAATTCCATCCGCCTGGGTGGCTGGGGGTCCCGCTGTGCCTCCAAACTGTGCTGTTTTTAAAGTGTCAGCATTCAACCTCCGGTGTGTGTGAGGCTCTATAAAATGAGGCAGCCCCACCCCCACCCCTTAGCCACCATTCACCCCGCCTTCCTTCCTTCTTTGGCTTTCTCCTCCTGGTCTGCCGTCAAATGTAATGGAGCTCTGCCCTCAACAGACTTTGCATCCATTCCATTTACAAATGCACAGCTATTAAAGTGGCCTCTGCTGTGAGTGGCTGACTCACATTGACCCGAGGAAGAAAACACAACTGATGGCTGGGAGGAATGTCTTGAGGGGGGCTTGGTTGTGCTTTCATACAAACACAAGAAAAAAGTACAGCAAATTCCAGAGGTAGGCAGGTTGTCAGCGCTTAAGCCATTTGGGTTCTCAGAAAAAAAAAGAAAATCGTGTTTGAATTGAAAATTACGATTGCACATCATGTGTGGTCTTGTAGGCAACAAAAGCTGGGAGAAACATGACTAACAAACAAAATTTCCACCAGAAACTGTGTGCCGAAATATCCAAATAAACTTCACTGAAAGATTTATTGTGCTAATTGTTAGAGAACAAAGAAGGGCAGCGTATCATATTTTTGAGTAAATTATATAAATATGTACATGTGTTCTTTAAAGATTGAATAATAGACTGAGAAACACTAATACAACCAATCTCAATTCAAACTGCCAGCTTCTAATCATATCCTATTTACATGCTAGTTCTTTTTAACACTACATCTCTGCAAACTGTAATCTACTAATGGAAAACATGTGCCTTCACCTTTAACAGGTACAAACAATTAAAACTACAAAGGAATTTTGCAGAATTAAACAATATTTTTGCTTTAGCTTTCAGTTGAGCTTTATCTTTGCTTATTTGCCCTCTCATCATGCATAATCTGCATTTTTAAAGATTGAAGAGTGACAGGGTGGCTGAGGGGTTATTGCCACTTTACAGATCCAGTAAGTACTTTTGTTCTGGGGTGATGCAAATTACCCACATGTTTGTGTGGGGTTTTCACTGGATACACTGGTTTTCCTCCAGTACCGTGAAGACATATATGAATTACTTGTGATTCTAAATTGGTGTTGTGTCAGTTATTGTCATTGTGTGCTGGCATGGGTCCTGCTGTGGACTGGCACTCCATTCAGGTTGATTCCTGCCTGGAATCCCCCTAAGATGGACTAAAGCTCTTTATGACACTGAACTGGAAAAACCAAATTTATCTTACTGACTTAAGCCTTACAGTATTTTATATAGTAACTTTCATGGCACTATCACAATGTGTCAGAAGATTTTAATGGAGGCCACTTATTGTAGCTCAGTATAACATATACTGTATACTGTATGCGATAGGAATAATTCTGTAAAAGAGAAAGTATTGTACTGTTCATGTTTAGTCTGACTGAACAGCACTTTTTGTTGTTTTTGGTGGCAAAAAACATTTTAAATAAGATGGCATATTGATTTCTTTAGCATAATCAAGTGTTTTAGATCAGAGTTTCTACTTACATGAATTTTGTTCTGTATTGTTTGGGATTTTATTTTACTATTTCGTCAAATCTGCAATTTCTTTATTTTAACTGTAACATACAAGTAGTATGTGCCAGTGCCAGTGGTATGACCAGTCTGTGCCTACAGCAGTGTATATAACTTAATGCATGAGAACAGCATTTATGTTGGTGACCTTGAGAGCGCCATGTAGTGTGAAAAAAGGCCATTGAAGATATCATACTGACCATTCATTGATTAATTAAAAATAAGCAAATATTAAATGCTGATAACTCATTAAATATTCCAAGAACTCATATACGAAATACATAAAAGTTCCCAAAAACCAATGATTATGTGTAATTAGGCTTCCCAAAAACAATTTGCCATCAGAGATGACTTGAAACAAAACAGTTGCAAGAAGCAATTTCGGTCACTGCTGGAAAGAAAAGTTGTATCTTCAGAGATACCTGTTTGTCACAAACCTCAGCAGTCATTTTAAAAAACAAGTACTCTGTTTTTGTCCTTTGGAAATGTTAACCAAGAAATGGAAAATTACTTTCTAGCTCTGGAAATGGAGACAAACATTTTTCTGCATAGTGAAGATAATTTTCTATAATGTATATTTAGATTTCTTTGTCTTCTAGCACCACCAATGAGAATTATTTAGATGAAATAAGAGTGTATTTATGCATGCAACAGGATTTGGATCTCCATAGCGGTATCTGCTAGAGTACCAAGGAAATGCAGAGAATTTGCCAGTGTTTTAGGAAGATTTCAGGTCCATAGCATTAATAGGAAATAAAGTACAGAACTGAACATGCTGTTGCAATTTTAATAGCCCACTATTTGCTTTCATTCATTTGGGAGTAGCAAGGCTCAGATTATATTACCTGGGTTATTTTTGTAAAATGAAGAAAAATAACTGATAAAAAGCGCTATATAAATGTAATGAATTATTATTATTATTAAAAACTGTGAAGAAAAGAAAAAAAAATAGCTAAAAAACCAAAATCAGGCACTTGGTGCACTGAACTCTGATTATAGGACAGCAAGTTTTATGTCAAGTTGTGACCCCATATACAGTAAGTAAGTGTTCTTTGAGATGGGCTGCCACCAGGGTTTGTTCCTGGTTTTGCACCAGATGGTGCTGTGATAGATTACAAAATACATAGCCCTAAACTATGGACAGAAATACAATTTCTTCTTATATGTTTGTGTGTAACTATCCATTTTCTGTACTTGCTTTTCCAATTCAGACTTGCAGGGAGCCAGAGTTTAACGAAGCAGCAACCAGCACAACACAAGAACAGGATGGGCTAGAAACCTGTTTATAAAAGAATTCAGTACACATATAAATTCTGTGCAGCACTATTTGCCCTGGTGTGCAATACAGCATGTAAGATGATTCATTACAAAATGAATGACAGTTGAATAAAACATCTACTTCATTAGACTCCATGAAACTTAACAAAACTGGGGAAATACATACCATTTTTGAAAACAGTTTAAAACAATGCACAATTTCTAATTACAACTATAATTACAAAACTGGGTGGCACTGCTGCTGCATTGGCCCATCATTCTGTGTTCAAATCCTGTGCTTAGTCATTATCCATATATAGTTTGCAATTTTTGTTTGTCATCCCCAAAGGTCTGCGGTGGGCTAGCGCCCTGCCCGGGGTTTGTTTCCTGCCTTGCTCCCTGTGTTGGCTGGGATTGGCTCCAGTAGACCCCTGTGACCCTGTAGTTAGGATATAGTGGGTTGGATAATGGATGAATGGATGGATCCCCAAAGGTGTACAAGCTAGGTTGATCAGTGAATCCAAATTGCGCATGAGTGGGCCTTGCAATGTACTCATGCCTTCTCCAGGGCTGCTTGCCTCTGTCCAGTGCCGCTGGGATGGACTATGGCTCTCTGTGAACCTGAACTGGATTAAATGAGTTTGAGAAATTTATGTTACACGTTTCTAATAGTAAAAAGAACAGATCTTATCTAAGTATGTCCAGATTGGGAAAAGATGCAAGGCTGAGGTGTATTACCCCTTCTTTTGTAAACTGTAGGCAGTTAGACTTCATCTTGAAGGCGCAGGGATGACATGTTTCACTGAAGTGTGATGGTCAAGCATGTTTAAAATGGAGACAGATAAACATCAAAGATTGAGAGGATACAGTGGTATGGTGTATGCGTTGGTGAATATGTGTGTTTTACAACATATTGTAGAAAGTTGAAAAGAAAAGTTTATCTAAGTTAAAATATATTCATTTTGTGCATCACCAAACTGATACTAGCTAAAGTGGATGCCATTTAGTTTGCCAGGGATGACATTTCACATATCAACAGATACTGTATGATGCGTGCTGTGGCTGGATTTCTAAAAATAAATAAATAAATGACAGTCTAGATGTAGGCCATTCTGACAGGTTCTTGATAATGTACTGTCTTCCTACATGTTGTAAACTTTGAACAGTGTTTGGGGTTGAGACTTGCATCCTTCTCCAAAGTGTATTGTTACCAGGACTACCCACAGCAATTTTCAGCAGCTTTGTTCAGACCATTTGTAAAGTGCAAATCCCTTTACCTCGCCAAACGTGAGAAATAAAAACAGTCCCCCTTACCCCCCACTGTCAGTTCTGCCCCCCCCATCAAACCTTTTGCTTTCTTTTGCTTTTTTATTACAAGTTTATCGCCTTTTCCCGTCTGCTTTCTTCCCTCTGCTGAAATTGATTTCCTTTCTCTCTATCTCTCTTTCCTTTCTCAGCATACACCTCTCTATTCATCCCCGGCTCCGGGATGTTCAATATTTCATTTGAGAGTACTAATCGCATTACCCTTCTTGACGTTTTGCAGATATCATATTATGGGCGCAAATTTGGCAAATTATTAGCAGCTGTAATGTATAGCTTGTCAGGGGTATTTAGGGAGCGTAGAGCCACGGGGCTTATCGAGGTTAGCAGGGAGAGCGAGAAAAAGAGAGAGCGAGAGAAATCCCAATGCAGAGCACCAGGCTTGCAAAAGCAAGCAACCTTTCTTCAATTGGTTTTTCTAGACTTAAAAAAAATGTCACTTGCCTGTCATCAAGTGGAGTGCAAAGCTGATAAGGCGCTAGCTTTTAGCAGAGAAACTTAAGAGGAGGTGGGAAAGGCTAATGTGGTGCTAAGATCACAAAAAAAGTTCAGATATTAGTCGATAAAGAAGGACACTGCAAACATGGAGGCAGATAAATGGATAATAACTTCAGCACCGGGCCTCGTTCTGGAGCTAAGCATGTACCCTTACTTGCATGTTAAGTGTATCAATTTGGTCAAAATTGATGATCTTGCATGTCAATTCACGTTCAGAAATAGCAATGTCATGGAAGTGGGAAATTTACTCCATTGAAGAACACTGAGGAAGCAAAATTGAGCAGGAATTGTTAATGACAATGGAATCAATACAACTGCCCATCAGCCCCCACCCCAAAAAATACCCACACTGGTCAAGTGATTACCATAGCAATGTGACCCAAATAAATGCTACCAAATGAAAAAAGGTGTGTTCACATTAACTGATCCATATCCACCCTGAGAATGCTTCATGGCTTTTCATTTGCTCTTTTGCATTGATGCATTTGATTATGGAGCATGGAGTTTTTACACATGGAATGCTACCGGCCTAGCACTCCCAGAAATTGAATCGGATTCTTTTGTCAACTCTTTCAAGGATAAGCCACTAATTTCCAATAAATGATAGCAATCACACATGACAGTCCCAGTTTGGGATTGTATCAGGGAATCATGATCCTGAAACGTCTCCAGTCACAGATATAAAAGAGTACAAGCTGAGTCCATTGTGTATACTACAATTTTTTTTAACTTTTCACAACAGATGCATTACAACTTCCTCCTCCATGCATTAACAGTTCTGTCTCACAGACCATGTAATTTCTGCCACTTTTCAGATATATAATTTTGTAAAAGTAACTTAACAACCAAAGTTCTGTGCTTGGTTGTAAATATTTTCAAGTTAGCAATATACATATAATGCCATTGGCAGAATCTGTAATATTTAATCAGTCTCTGTTAATGGCAGTGCATCATATGCTGGGCTGTTGTGACTGTGTCTGGGACTCTGTGGCTTTGTTCATGTATCTGCTGTAGCAGTAGACTGCTGTGAATGTTACCAGTATTTGCCAGGCTGAGTTCCTGGAATATTAAGACCATTATGGCATTCAAGGCTCCGAAGGTTTTCTTCACAGGCTCTTAATTATTGTTAGTGGTGTCCCCTTGCAGAGATTAGAGCATTAAAAAACCAAGCTTATTGCATTCTCATTTTACTTTTTTGCCTTTTTAATGCACTTCTCTTGTACTATACAGTATGTATATCCACCTTCAGTTTGTTCTGTACATTCACAGCACTGTAAAGTTCACTGTGAATGGAGCTAAATAAAATATAGACATTAAATAATTTGTTTATTCTACCACATTTTAGTTGAAGGCCACATATCCTATCAAGTAGAGCCTGTTTTGTTGAAAAGATGGAATAGATGATTCCACGAATAGAGTTTACTGTATGAAAATGATGATGCTTATAGCAAAGCTTTGATAGGATAAACTCATACCAGAGAAATTACTCATCCACTGTGTGTTCTCATCAGTCAGACTATTCTTCACAAATTTTGATACCAGCTTCTATTTTCCAGCATGCTGTATATCCACTTCCAAACATTCAGGTGAGACAGGTTTAGCATTGCCAAAAGACAGTGTGCATTATGGCTTTAGGCTACTCCTGCACAGTCTCTTACTATCCCAGATGATGATATACTGTGTATGGCTCCTGACATGCACAGTGCACAAACAGGACTGATAAATATGACATGAGTAAAAAGAAAATTTGGTATGATGGAAACTCTTTCAAGGTGCATGATGATCACCTCTGAAATGGGACACATGTTAGAATATAGAATATCCATCTGATTTCCATGCAATTTCTTACTTCCAAACCCAGTAGAATACATGAGGACTAGATCAATATGAACATGCTGAATATTTCAACAGACTTTTCACAGACACTGAGCTGGGCTTAATTTGAACAGTCCTCTTGTTTGGATTTTCACTTTGTGTGGTTAGTCCCTAAGTCTGCATGACTATGCCCTCCTCCTTCTTGCCAGGTCACTAGAAACAGAAAAACAGTTTGCAGTTATCAAAGCTTGACTCTCAAAATTTCATTGCTTCTTTTACTTGACATTGGCAAATGATTTTGTTCCAGATGGCTTTACAAGCATTTTTGTGTCCCTATTCTCCACTGGCTGAGGATTATCACAGTGATAAATGTGGCTTAATGTCTAAAAGGCATAGCACCTCGAACATCTCAGTGTCTTTGCCATTGGCACAGTGATCGGTAATGATATTAGTGTTCCACTCCAGGACTGCTCCTTTCATTCAGTAAGATAGCCCTAAGGTATGATAAAACATGGCAAGGTTGACCTTGTCTGTTTTAGAACTTCTTCCTTGAACCACATTTCACCCAGCTGTTTTCATTTCCACCTCGTGAGTGTGTCTGCACACCTGTGGCCTGAGTCTCATTTCTCTGATGCCATGTGGTCTGAGCCCTTGGCTTCCTCATTGAGGAATCACTTTCGAATAAGCGTGCATCAGAGCAGCTGTCATGTTTTCAGGTACAATGCAAGGAAAAGCATCTTTCAAATGATAAACTGATACTCTTGTAAAATATAAATGATAAACCTCTGCCAGCGAATAGTACATGCAATCATATGAGCAGTGTTACTTTCATGGTGTACTTTCATATACTGTATATACTGTATTTTTTGATACATGGCTTCCTTAATGAGCCAAGCTTAAAATATAAAAAGTGGAGTTTCTTTTTATTTGAACATGTGTGCAAGGCATCTGCACAAAGGACAGGGAAACAAACCAAAGTTTATTGAATAGCCCACCTGTAGGTCTTCTTTAAATCATCCAACTAATTTAGGTAACTCTGTCTGAATGCTAACGCTAGAAATGCCCAGCTATGCGTCACTGTTAGCCCTTAGTTCGTCATCCCTCTGTGGCTGCCATCCCTTCTGTTAGGGAAATCTTTATATAGCAGCCATTTAGCAACCATTCAAGTGAATTTGTGTTTTATTTCAGCTCACACTTGTCTCAGACCAGTCTTGATTCTTGAAGTGTCCTGAACCTGGTGAAGGGAGATGGCACAGAATGTATGTTTACAAAAACAAATTCGTTTCACCCCCACAAGCCTAAACAGGATTAAGAATATCTGAAAATGAATGAGTGAATGAATAAAGAAAACAAATGAATATTAATTTCTCCCATTCATTCTTGATAGATAGATAGATAGATAGATAGATAGATAGATAGATAGATAGATAGATAGATAGATAGATAGATAGATAGATAGAAAAAACACTATGTACAGTATATGTAAGTTGGAATAGTGGTTCAATAGTCAGGGACCTAGATTTGATCTCTTGACTGATCACTATCTACCATGTTCATATTGTTTTTTTATGTTACTCGGATATCCTCTCACATTCCTAACTTGTAGGCTTGGTCGACAGTTGGCAACTAAAATCTGTCCCAGTAGTGATGTCGTGTTTAAGGTTGGTTCCAGCAATGTACCTTATGCTGCCAGAATAAGGTCTTAAAAGTTGTGTCCCAAGTTTTATATACAGTATATATACAGTATATATATAGACCTACCCATTAGACATACTATAATAAGTTATAACTTAAATTAATGAAAAGAAACTGTTAGAACTTATAATCAGATTTAAATACTTAAATGACATATTTACATAAATATTTACATACATAGAGGCACAAAGTTATTTTTTCCTTGGTAAATGGACACCCTGCCCAGACTTGCTTCTTCCTTTGTTCTTCTTATGGTCGGAACATGCTCCTTCTCACTCAGATTTTAATCCACCAATTTACAGATGACAATAATGACTCTATAAACCTGTAAAGTGTTATATTAAGTTTCACATCTATTTTCTGGAATTCAGATGTAAACAGCGAGGTGGTGTAGACTAAAAATAGTGAATACCATCATAGAAACATCTACCATTTAGGACCTGTTTATGTTAGGTATTTTTAGGGAAAACAATCCATCCCATCCAAAAACTGTTTTCTGTTGGTTATGTGTGTGTGTGTTTGCATTCTAGCCAATTTGTTTGCCATAGTCTGGGCCGATATCATACCCCTCATTACATAGTTAGACAGAGAGCTCCCCTGCTGGTTTGCAGTCAAATCATCCCAGCTGTGAAAGAAATCTATAAAAGCGACAAAGCTGCAGGCAGTGAAGACGGCCGATTTCTCCTTGACGCTGAGTGCTCAGCACGTGTGTGTGAGAGCTCCGTATGCCTCCTAAAGCTGTCTCAGTTTGGCCAGCTAATCTCTTTTCAACACTTCAGCAATAACAAAAAAGAAAATAAGTCCAATGTGAACATATCTATCTATCTATCTATCTATCTATCTATCTATCTATCTATCTATCTATCTATATTAGTCAGCTGATAGTGACATTAGCGGTTTTTCATATTGAATTTAATTTTAGGGCTGTAAATTGAAGATGAATGTTTATAGTTGCTGAATAAAGTTATGTTAACAGATATTTTGTAATCCACACCCTTTCTAAAGGAAAGGTTAATGTACCAGTGAAAACATTTCTCATGAAACACAAATAAATAAATAAACACAGCTCCAGTTAAAGAAGAGAAACTTTCAGTCCCCCCCCCCCCACCCCACTCCTTACTTTCATGTCCTCAGAGAATTGCTATCCACCTTGGTAATAAATCTGCTCTGTGTTAATTGGTATGAAAACAACACTTGCGCAGTATATAACGTTTTATGTGTCTTTCATGTTCTTTATTATAATACTAATGAGGAGCTGTATATCAAGGGAGCCCGGGCACGCCAGATAAGCTTGTTAGCAGGATCAGGAGATCCCAGCCCTGTTTCTGCAAGCACACAATCAGAAGCGCTCATTTGCAATCAGTAATTAGTATGCAAATTAGCCCTGGGGACCACACAAGTACCACTGTATTACAAGGCCCTTATTATGGCTCTTGTGAGCCAAGAAGCTAAAAGACAACATCGAGAGGGCCCTCACCTTGTGCTCTCAAACAGATTTTGCAAACAGGTTCTTTTCATCATCATTATTATTATTATTATTATTATTATTATTATTATTATTCTTGAGTACTTCATCTGAAAACTATGTATTGGGTGAAAATGGGCTAAAGAGGTCCTTTTATTATCCTTTTGACATCACTCAGAAAAACAGATGTCAGCTTGTTTTGAATTATCTTCCTCTTTTATCTTAAGAAGTACTGTTTCTCAAGACTTTTCTCAGATCTTGCTAAAAACAACTTTTCATTTGTATATTTATGGCACTCCATCCATTTGAATTTAGTTATTTTAGTGCAACTCCTTAAACAACTGGCATTTCAGTAATCAAGAGCAACAATCACTTAGTCTCATTACGCAATGAACTTAGGAGACCATTTTTTTCTTCATTTGACTGCATGCCTCCCATTTGCATCTGAATCATGCATCCGTTCAGATACTTTACTGACCAAATAGAAGATACAAGTTGCTTGCCAAATCAAGATTCTTAATTTGGGGGTTAAACAGAAAGAGGGGGGCATCCAGACAAATGCTCTGTGCTCATTTTGAAGTGGATTATTTAGTTCAGTGGGTAAAATCTGGTCATTTTGCTCATTGTGAATTGGTCAGTTTGGGACCTCCATTGATTAATAAAATATTCAATTTATTTAATTGGATTGTTATTTATAGATGAATTTCGGGTCTGTATTGCTTTTTATTATCAACTGTAGTAGATGTTAGCCAAATGCTTACATTTTGCAGATAACACAGATTGTTAAATAGTGTTATATTTATAACTGAAAAATGACATTATGCATAAAGCACTATAATATTGTGTATACTTATGAAAAAGACATGTATTTATGAATTACATCCTAACATTATTATGACTGGAAAAAGTGAACCTGATCTCATTGGCTGTCCATTGTTACTGGAACCTCATCAGAACTGTTGTTCTAGAACAGCCATTCACTTTCATCCAATTAAATTTAAAATCAGCTCCTGATATGATATCATAATTCATGAACTGCACAAATAGGTGCACAAAATTCCTGGTTCGAACAAATGAAGAAATTTCATTCATAATTTACAATAGTGTATGCCAGGGAAAAAAATCTGTCTTCATTTACCTTGTCATTAAATTTGTGAAATTGTGCCATTTTGTACATGCAGTCACTGATCTATAAATGTTAGAAGCTAACCTTAAAGTTGACTGGTTAGAGGGGATAGATAAGTGTCCTGGAATTGCAACTTTGATGTTAACTCAGAAACTACAAAAATCTGAGGAAGTCAGAAAGACCTAAAGCAAACTGATGATGGAGAGAAATGGCGAGTGCATTTAAACTCCATGCAGAGAAAGCTGTTGCTAGTAGTCAGTTTTCCATCCATCCATCCATTTTCCAACCCGCTGACATGCAGCCACCATAGCACAGCAAAATTACTTTTATACTTTACAAAATGGATAGAAAATCTTGTATGGTAATGTCATGCTTTAATGTGTTTCGCTTTGCCCAACATTTGTAGCGTTGACGACCTACTCCCTTGGCCTACAGTACATCATATGATTTTTAACAAAAAAAACAATATTTCACTGTTAATATCAGTACACAATTAATAATGCCCATCAACAATCACATGAACATTAGAAGAAATAAGGATTGAAATGTCTGATAGTTATTTCTGCTTGCTTGATATAAAAAAAATCATTGACAAATGTTATAAAATTGGATGGCATAATGTTGCCTTAGTTAGTATTACCCTATAGTTCTAAGGATATGTGTTCGTTGTTCGCTGCTGTGGTGAAGTTTTTACATTCTGTCATCTAGGCTTCCTCTCACACTGCAAAATAAAGATGTTTGGGCAATCAAACAATCTTTAATTTAATACTACTTTTGTAACACTATATACCATCACAAGACACTTTACAAGGATAATGAGATAAAATACACTGTCAATGTCAGTAGTTAACTGGAAGGATGTCTTTAAATTTGCCCATAATGACTGAGTGTAGGTGTGCCTGTGTGTAAATGTACAGTGTACTGGCATTTCAAATATATTAATGTACAGTGTACTGGCATTTCAAATATATTAAGTGTTAAGATTTGGAGTTTTTTTCTGCATGTGTCTGTACTGAATATTGAAGCTAATGGTAGTTTCTAGGTGGCAACAACTACATTTTATGAAATAAATATGTCATCAAAGGTTTCATACAAAAGATAGATAGATAGATAGAATGTCCACTTCATTTGAGCATGGCTCACATGTGTTTATTTTTGTCACAGCCACTGCCAATAAACCTCTTCAGAAGTATCTCATCGTGGTGTCTTTATCCAAGGCCCTCGCATCTGTTCATTCTGAGGTGGGTGTTGTTTCTGAGCTGTAGTTTGGTGAGCGGGGAGTTTCTCAGCCGTTGTGCAGACGAGAATAGCAAGAAATCCAACTCATTACCTTATTCCAAGTGCATCCCCTAAATCATTGTCCTACAAAAGGGGGCAATTGAATTTTCCACAGAAAGTCACCCTGTTGCTTATTTCTTTGTGACCTGATTTAACAAGAACAGAAGCCTGGGGGATCTATAACACTCTGTATGCCAATTTCTTTGTTCTGTACATAGACAGGCTAGGAATATTGGCTGAAGGGATTACAGGCGGATTGATAGGGAACGATTAGGCTTTTACACAATAGACAGTCGCTGAAACTGCCCTCTAGTGCAAAGTTGTGCCTGCCTGAAGATTTTTTAGACTTTTTTGTTGTCTTTTGACCTCATAATTTTAAGAAAACCAAAAAAAAACCATCTAATTGTCTGTTTGTTTAGAAACCCACAGAATGTGTCCTCCCATAACCCGTAACATGTTTATCCTCCTCGTTCATGAGTATTACAGCATGAGTAATTTTATGAGTGCTCTCAAGAACTCCTGTATCTTTTCCTACAGACTTAAGTGTTTTATGCGTTTTTCCACTTGGTGCCATCTGGTGTTTAGGTTTTACTTCTCCTTATTAATGAGTGTCCATTCTTCAATTACTGATGGGTCTCATCTGTGTTAGGAGACCACTGATGAGAATAGCCATCTTGATTTCATCTCATTTAAGATTATTCTTCCCTGGATTGTCCTGCCACTTCATAAGATGTCATGGAACATAGTAGTCTGTGTTGAGGGATTTAGAATTTTTTTTTTAGCTATGTTAAAAAGAAATCTGGGGTTATAAACCAGAAAAGCGATGTGAAATATGTGATGCAATGCAGTGGTTGGTCTCCGTCATTGTATGTACGGAGTTTACGTGTTTTCCTTGTGTGTGCGTGTTTTTTTTCAGATACTTCTGTTCTGCCATATTCCTGTATTAAATTTGGTCTTGCATAAATAAGTATGCGTGATTGTGCCATGTGATTGACGGGCATTCCATCTAGGGTAGATGCTGCATTGAGTCCTGTACTGCTAGCATATGCTCTGGCCAACTGTAGCATTGAATTTGGATAAACTTGTTTAGAAAATGAATGAATACATGCATACATAGATACATGCTCAAACCAATTTAACTCTGTTCAAGATTTCAGAGGGCTGGAGGTTCTCCTGGCTGCATCAGATTCAAGGCAGGAACCAACCCAGAATGGGGTGCAAGTTTACTGCAGCATTTAATCCTGGTGTATTATAATTTCAGATTAGCCCTGCAAGGTTGCTTCCTGCCTTGTGCCTAATGTTGCTAGGATAGTCTCAGTGCTGTGCAACTTTGAAATGGATTAAGTGAGTGTGTTAATGGATAGATAAATAGATGATTCCCTTGGCAAGAAGTTCAACTTGTGGAACCATGAATGCAGAAATTAAAGGAAATCATCCAGTATTTGTATTAAAGTGAATAAATTCTACTAAATTGTTTGTTGGAAATACATTGCCAAAGTGTGTAAAAGGTTTCACCCAGTTCTGAGTTGTAAACCCAACCCAAATACATGAACAGTCTACCCAGTTCAGAGCACACTGTGGTTATGTACAATCACTACTATGTTCTAACGTTGCTTTGACCAAGAAAAGTTGCCAGGAAATTTTGACCTGTTGCAATCACTTTACCAGAGTAAAAACTATGACTAAGGCCTTCCTGGACACATCATCCTTCATGGCTCATTTTATAACCAGTCATCCACATATGCTCTGGGAGAACACACAGACTCCATGTAGAATGCACCCAGCTGAAAGGAAATTTGGAGTCTAGGCATTGTGTGGCAGCTTTACCACCCACTGTGCTGTCCCGCTGCTATTCCATGAGGTAAAGCCAATCTGCACTTGAATGTAATGGATGTGTACTGATTGAACCACTGCCAAATTTCAATTTGTGCTAATGTGAGCCACTCTGAATAACAGTTAACAGCATCACTAATGAAATATATGGCGCTGCTGTTCACCAGGTATAATTAAATTTTTTATTATATCTTTGATGCACAGAGCTACCAGCTGGATGACTTCTGTTCTGGCGGATATTACCTGTTGGCAAGACCCTGCATCTCTAGCTTCCATACTTGTGCATGTGTTGACTGACATGATTGTTGTTTGATAAGGCTAAGCCAAAAGTGGCCCAGTCTTAGTCAAGCTTGGTTCTTTGACCCTTTTGCCACCAGCCCATACTGAAAGTCAGTCCCCTACCCAGCAGGACTGGAAGAAAGAACTGTAGAAAGCGCCAAAGCACGATTGCAGTGTGTAGGTTTGAGTGAGGGGACATCTTCTGCTACACATCAGCTTGTGTGACAGGCCGCAGTGTTGGCGCGTGCGAAATACACCACCAGAGACTCATTACAAAAAGCAAATATTATTGCATGCTGAAATAATTTACGAGGAAAGATACATTTTTTTTGTTGCCTCTCATGGAAGTGTTATTTACGAGCAAGACTCATGGTGCACAAGTACTGTATTTCATGAAGGGAACGGGGGCAGGGAGAGAGAGAGCGCACGCGAGTGAGAGAATGAGCAGGACTGGAGATAATTAGACACAATGCCAAGTACCTTATGTTTGAAACGGCAGTAATTGGGCAGCAAATTGATGTGATGACTTTCAGAAATTAAAAGACTTTTGGCTTTGCCACTGGTAAATAGCCATCCTCAGAGGAAGAGCCACAACCTGGGAAGTAGCAGGGAGCTAGTTGGCATCTTCATATTACTGCATACTGTGTACTTTCAAACCTGCTGTAACCCATTCATGGTTATATGGGGTAGGAGCATATTCCTGTAAGACTGGACACAATTTGGAGAACAGTTCTGGACAGGTCGCCATCTCATTGCAGCATAATTTACAATAAGGTACAGTATGTACTTAAGATGATAGGAGTAAAGTCCCACCTTCTTACTGTTCCAGTTCTCTGTGTTACAAGGTAACTTTCAGAATATTAAAACCATAAAAAAATTTTATTAAAACCTTAATGGGCAACTTATCCACACACTCACCAGGTTTGACAGTTAAATTCCATAGTGAGCCTTGTACTTGAGGACACCTGTAAAAATTAAGAGAACATGCTCTTAAGACTGAAGTGTTACACAATGAGTCATGTGAATCCAAAGCAATACTACCAAGTCACTTGGCAAAGCGTAAAATTTTATGACTTTTAAAATTGGATGAATTATTATAACATTGTAGCCACTGGTTAACCCAATGAGCTTAATGGACAGAATCATCACCTCTAGTTTGTGAAATATCTCATTTCCTATTTATGTAAAACTAGGCAGTGACATTTCACAACATTTTTGAGCACCATGAATCATTCAGTGCTAAAGGGAATTGAACTTAAATTAAAAGGCATGAAGAGCTCCTTTATGCCCCTAGTCAGTTGATTAAAATTTTCCAAATCTACTCTTTTCCAGTATCAGGTTGCACATGAACTATGGCTTACATCTGTAGACTCCAGTGCTAGGCAGATACTCAAACCATATGCAATGGTATACTATTATTAATCCAGGGACACCAACCTACCTTACAGTGTATCAAAGGTCAGCCAAAGGAGGGCCATGCAAACATGATTCAGAGGACCCCCAGGCAGGGAGGTTGTATTAAGGTTTAAGTAAGTAGTTTATTAACTTATTTAATTTAAGTTAGATTTAGAGCCAATCAGCATCTCTTGTTTCCCATTAAATGTTGC
Source organism: Polypterus senegalus (assembly GCF_016835505.1). Lineage (NCBI taxonomy): Eukaryota > Metazoa > Chordata > Cladistia > Polypteriformes > Polypteridae > Polypterus > Polypterus senegalus. Next base: position 91,237,893 of record NC_053167.1, on the reverse strand, counting down.
ATTTTGTTTTGTGTCCACCTCTAATCAGCTACCTTTTCTTTCTCTTCCTCTGATTATTAATTTGATAAACCTTTAGGATTTGTCTTACTAGACTGTAGCTGTTAAAATTGAGAGCTTAACTAATTATCACTGAATCTTCAGGCAGCATTTTTTCCTCCAAGGCCCACCTGATTAGTAAATACAAGTAAAATTCCATTACCACAAACTCCCAGGGACCTAAAAAATATTTCGTTGTAACAAAAATTTAATTGTAATGCGATTCTGTATTTGTTACTATAGTCCTTTTTTTTAACTTGCCTCCAGGCGTTTGCAATCATTTTTAATAGCTTCTTTCGCGTTAATTTTAATTTTCTCCTGTCTACAAGTTATGCTGACAAAAGTTTTTCTCAGCATTTCCTTGCGATAATACACTTTCAGGATGCGAATGATGCCCAAATCCAATGGCTGAAGCACTGCTGTGCAATTGGGTGGGAGGAATTCAACGTGAACATTATCTAAATGTGGAAGCATGTTGTGTGCAGCACAGTTATCAATCAGAAGCCGAATCATCCTTTTCTTCTTCTTCATATTGTGAGGTTTCTGAACACTTTTGGGATCCCCCCCCCCCATCCAACGGGAACGACATGCTGAAGTGCATCCTGAAGCGAGATTGCAGTTTCTGTGGAAGATTGTTTGTCCGTTGCTGGGGCAGGGCATTAGCAGGCTCACAGCGGTGCAGTGAGGCGCCACAGAAGCGAATCATAAAAGATTGGGGTCGCGCTATAAGTCCCTGTCTTGTACCCCAAAACAAAAGGCTTAGTCTCAGTACTTTAGCAAACAACAACAACAACATTTATTTATATAGCACATTTTCATACAAACAGTAGCTCAAAGTGCTTTACATAATAAAGAATAGTAAAATAAAAGACACAAAACCAAGCAAAACCAGCTTTATTCAGCTTGAAACAGGAATGGAGCACTTATTTATTGTAGTGGGATCTTCCGCTCCACTATACACAGACACAGCAGTCAGGCAGGGTCGTGGCCAGATCAGTGATCAAGTAATCCTGTTACCTGCATTTACAAAGTTCCTTGCATCACCCATCAAGATCTTTTCTGTTTGCTTTGGCAGAGAGATGCAGCATAGCTTTGACCCTGCTGTTGCCCTGGCAACAGATAAACAGTCTTCCATAGAGGCGGAGATCGGACTTCGGGATGCTCTTCGGCATGTTGTCCCGTTGACAGAGGTCCCAAGAGAGTTTAGAAACCTCCACATTTTCTTGAATGAGTGCTGCATTAATAGGAATGTTTCTTGAAAGAGCATCACATATGTTTGCAACCCAAGATATTTCTTCTTTTTTTGCTTGGCCTTTCAAGAAAGTTGACAGCGTTGATGGCAAAATTCCGAATTCAATGGCAACGTCTTGGTACTTTTTGCTGCAATCGAGAGCTGCAAAAATGTAAAGTTTTTTTTTCTAAAGTGAACTGTTATCGTTTTTTCGTGTCTGCCGTTTCTATAGGAGGGTGACAATGAGTTAAATTCCAATGGATGTTTTTCAAATGTTGATTAGCAAAGAGCAAAAGGTATCGCTGAAAACCACTGAAAACAAAAACAGCAAAAAAATAGTACGAGCAAAGTTCGAAAAAAGAAAAAAAAATGACAGTGTTTCTGTTTGGGGATCGTTGTGCACAACTAAGCAGCAACCACAGAACTAACTGCTCTGTGGATAATTCATTCAGGCATTTCAAGGTCTTTTGGGCACTTCGTTGTAATGAAAGTATCTGCTGAATGTATTTCATAGTAACAAGATTTCTATAGACTCGCATCATATGGGGAAGCTGTTGGGACCATAAAAATACTTTGTTGTAATGAAAATTTCTTTGTAAAGATATTCGATGTAACAGAATTTTACCTGTATTAAGGATATGTCCCTTCCACTGGACAGTCAATAGTATGCACTCATTACTTACTGTATTAGTTAAACATCACTCAGAACTCCTGTGCCCATCTGGCTGTTAGTCATTCTTCATATTTAAACTTGTAGTTCCAAGTTGTGGTTAGTAATTGTACATTCAGGACTTGTGCACTTCATTGGCCATTAGTTAGGCTGTCTTTGTCTAACTACCTTCAGTAGTAAGCTGTGTAAAGAGTAGGGTTGATAGAAGTAGGCTGGACTAGTCAGTAGGAATTTGTTACTTAGAATTTATGTTCACGAGCAGCTGATACATTTTATTCATTCGTAGGCACCTTTCTAAACATTCAAGGACACTAAACAATAGATAAAACACACATTATCATCAAACAAAACTTACTGATCAAGAGTCAGTTTTTGATTCAGCATCTACTGGCTACTGGTTAATCTTCATTTAAAATAGGTCTCAATTAGTAATTAATATTCAGACAGCTCTCAGAACTTGTGTCCCTTACTGGACATTATTTAATCTGCATTTTAAAGATCTGATACCCTCTAGGGAATCCTGACGTTGTCTTTGCTAGATGATCGTTAATATGCATTTAAAACTACCCTACTGAAATGGTTATTCTTAATAGGTTCACTTCCACCCCAACACACTATGTAAGAATTTTACATGTAATATGAAAAATAAAAAACAAATAGGTTTTTCCCTACAGTGTCTTATTACTCACAGCTTGTGTCTATCATCAGGTGACAGGTCATCTTCATTTACATGCTATAGTACCTACTACTGGTGAGTCTTGATTTAGTGCCTCTTCCTTTGCTCATAATCTGATCTTCCAGGCCTAGTCAGTAGTCTGACACCATACAAAACTTGTATGCCCTCATAGTTGGTAGTTAGCTGGCATTTGCACCAGCTAGTACATCATAGCTGGTCTGTTGCTTGGTAATGTTGCATTCTGTAGTGCCTTTGGGACATGTCTCCTCCTCTAGTCACTATGATTTGACATAAGCATTTGTCAGCATTGGGTGGTTTGTCAGTGCTCTTGTGTCAATGATCCAGCATACTGAGTTTGAATCTTGTGTTGTCTCTGTGACTGATGCCCTACCAAGGATTGGGCACAGCTTTGAACCCAGTGCTGCTTGGAAAGACTCCAGGCATGTGAAATGAATTATATTAGGTGTGCTTGAGAATATTTTGCTACTTGCCAGCAGTTAAATACCACTAATCCATTTTTTAACTTTTTATCCATTTCTAGTTACTTAAAATTTTGGTTTAGAATTCTCCTTATCCATCAACCAGTACTTTGTCAATAAAACTTGTTGTTATTTAGGTCACGGTGTGGACAGTAACCCCAATTAAACAACAGTTAACATGTAGGTTAGTTTAATGTCCCACATTTACAAGTTTTCAGTGCTAACATATTGGTTTTTCATTTTGTTCTTAATCTTTATTCCTGTTTATAGTGTAAGTTTTGTCATGTGTACTGTACAGAGTACAGTGAAATTCTTATTTGCATATGTTATCTGTACAACACCTCATCACACTCTGTCAGCATGATCAGTGAGTAGAGCAATCTTACACTGAAACTTTTGTCTTCCTTACCAAAAAACAAATTGTCAGAACATACTGTATTTATCATTACTAATGCAAGTTAATCTTATCAAGAGAAAGAACCTTCTGTATATAAAACATGTTATAAGAGATACTATGTATTAATTATCATGCTTCCAAGCAGGGACTCTCTGGGAAAGAGGGTTCAATTTCCATATGTTAAATTAAATAATTTTCTAAGTTAAAATCAATCATGTCCATCATCAAGTCCCATTTTGTCTTAGCCCCAAATTGCCCCAAGCAAAGTTGTTTAATCTCCAAAGTTATTTATTGCAATTTTGGGGGCACAAGTTGAATCACTCATCAGTACACCATCATCACAACCTTCCCTGCACTGTTTCTGTGTTGTATCTGAAATTGTACTCTGCTCAGGGGTTACAACTGCATTGGCTATCATTAAAAGCTGTCCTTTCCAAGTGCTGGGGAAAAGATTCATACATAAAAAAATGTGCCAAAAAAAGAGAAAACTAACCAGGAGGTATGAATTTTGGGTTTGGGTGCTTTATGTACCACCAGGGGACATTAATCTTGCATACTGTATGTCAAATATTTAAAGTGATCTTTAGTTCATTACCTGAAACTACTGCAGCCTTACTGCCGCATCAGTGGGTGAGAGGCAGGCATTTTCCTCTCTGAGCAAAACTGAAAAACAGTAGGTGAATAATGCCTGTTGAAGGGTCTCCAGTAAAATGAAAGTCCTTTGTAGATTTGTGTCCATTGTGGCAGATCAGTTACAAAAATGATATTGGATAGGAACACTGAATGTACGAAATGACATTCCAGAAGTGTTGACAATCATGGAATCTCCTTTGTCTCATTAGGATTTCGTATTGGCTTATTTGTCTGATACATTGGACTGTAAAGCATACCACTGACAAAACCATGACTCTGAATAAGACAAACAATTGCATTCTGACCTGACAGTTCCAAATCGCTATAGATAAAAGCTTCCAATTTTTTGGTGTGGCTTGATGCTGGAGTGGTTTTTACTGCAGCCTCACTACGTATTCCTGATTTGGATGCAGTCTGTGGAGATTTTGGATTAACTTGATAGGTGACACTAAATTATTTCTGTGTGAATGAGTGTGGGTATGTATAAAGTGTGTCCTGTGATGGACTAGCACCCTGCCTTTGGTTAGTTACTACCTTTGTGGCCATTGCTACTAGGATAAGCTCTGGCATTTATGACCCTGAACTCTGTAACCAATTTAGACGGATGCATGTATGGATGGATGGATTTCCTTTTTTGATTTATAAAGTGCATCCTACATGTGCTTGCAGGTAAGTAAAAAAGTAAGACATACATTGTATAATAAACCTTAACTTTACACACTATATAGCAGCATTATCATTTTTTGTTACAGGCACGAGTGCAGCTGCGTATGCAGTACCAAGCCCAGGGCTTACGTGCGAGAGCTCCATCCCCCCACCTTTTTATTTTTTTTCTTACTAACCAGCCACCAAGAGATTAGATTGACCAGGTGACCTTGGGGTGAAAGAGCCCCTAGTTTGACAGAGTCGACTTCTTAACTTGTGAACTTATAAATTGCCCTACAGTCATTTCATGAGGTGAACAATAGCTGTTCTACTGAGTGATGAGCTTCCTCCTCTGGGTGGGGGGTTAGGTGGCAGGAATTTGTGGTTCTTTAGGGTCTTTGCTGGTGTCTATGGAAACGGTGCTACTGAAATATTAACTTTACATGAGGACCACAGACCCAAGACTGGCCTTGTGTTCTCCTTTCTGCTTTTCAATGGGCTTAGCACACAGTTGTTTGCCCAGCAGCGGATTGGTATTTTTTTGGGGAAAAAAGGCGTCTACTTAGTATTTAGACAGGCAGACAATTTGAAGTAATTGGCAAAGTCTTTTAGCACCCATTCAATAACAGCTGTCCAGAGCATAAACACAAGATGGTGTGAGTTAATGAATGGAAATCAGAGAGCTTTCCTCGAATCTCTGTTGATGCTCCTGTGCTTGTGTTTCCCCTTATGTATTAAAATAAAATAAGATGATAATTGAAGTCTGCTGATAAATGGAGCCTATGAAGGAACAAAACAAAAAACTTTATAATCTGTTTTCTAGAACAGCATTGCTTATTTTGAACATCTTAACCGCAGATAGAGTTGGTGTTTTCAACAAAAACTCACCAAATAACTTTTACTGTACCCTTTTATTCTATTAATTCATTATCCAAAGTAAGTTACAAACCACAATATGTAATGGTTTCCACAGAAGAACACTGATAAGTTATATGACTTGGACAGGTTTCCACAGTGAGTGGAGATTGAGCTGGGAACTTTGTGGTTTACAGTCCTCCACCTTAGCTGCTGCTCCAGTGTGCTATATTTGCCCAAGCAGGCACATACTAAGTTTTAATATTTTAAAGCTGGATCAGCTTGAGACTCTGCTTTGAAGTTATAACGTACTGTAAATTTTTATTGGTTGACTTTCTTCTGATCAGGTGTGCAGTGCAGTGGAGCCTGTCCCACAGGCAGAAGGAGCAGGCTTGGCATGGGGTGCTAGTTTATCACAAGGCACACCGGGGAAATTTACAAGCATAAACCTTGTTCTGTGCTTCTCCATTCAACAGTGAACACAATCCAAAGGACATGACAAGTACAACACTGTAGTCCAATTGTTTACATCTATGGATTTCTACAAGTGGAGTGAAAGCAGGTTAAATGCTCAGCTTTTTATCCTGTTGGGTTATAGGGGACCTGAAATGAAGCTACATGTGCTGTATTGTCTATCCATGCTAAGTTTGAAGTGCTGACAGTGAAATCAAACTGATTAAACTAAAAGAGCCAGTTATTTACTTTTCATTATTCATATATAGAGAAAATTTATAAACACCACAAAGGCAAGGGGTGAGCTGGGATTCAAACACAATCTCCTAGAACTGTGAGGCAGCAGTACTAAGCACTACGTTATTAAGTTTATATTATACCATACCATTTTCTAAGCCTGCTTAACCCTGAGCAGGGTCACAGGGGCATATTATATTACACATACATTGTTAAAGACAGAGCAGGCACATTATATTATATTATATTATATTATATTATATTATATTATATTATATTATATTATGAGTGGTGCAGTGTTTAGTGGTCATCAGAATGTACTCAGCCATTGACCAGGGGCTATAAACACAGTTTACAGTAGCATTAACTACAGCACTGCCAAACTACCCGCTCACATTCCATTTGATTCAAATGTCAACTGCTTTGTTTCTTGCTACTTTTTCTATGATTTAAATATTTTCTGCTCCATTGCATATCTTTCATAGAAAACATTAGCATTTCTTGGAGTGTGATGTCAACAGATGTCCACCAGTAGACATGGGGAGCTTGTGTGTTAAACAAATGTTAGGGCAGACCAAGCCATGTGTTCACCATCTTACAATAACATCTTTCTCACTTGCCATGCAGAACTCTGGAGGGCCTGGGCAGGTGAGCATGACCCCACAGATTCTTCTTGATTCTGGCCAGCTCTCCAGCTGAGGCCCAGGCTTCTTACTGAGACCTGTTTATTTTCAAGAGCTCTTTCATTAATCTCTATCTAGTCCATCTGGACTGACATTAAAGGGACGCTTTTTTGTTTCATGCATCTGTTTATGTATTTTTTCAGGCATGGAGGCAGTTTGACGTTTTGTAATTTTGTGTATCCATTACATGTACATGGTAAGGTCAGGTGTCTGGAGACTCAAACCTTTGGTTTATCAAGAGACTGGTCAGCTTTCTATAATCAGCATGCTGCAGCAACATTCTGATGTTTCTACGCATCATAAATTTGCACTTTAACTGGTGTTGTATGAAAATTTAAAAGACAACAAATTGTCTGCATGTCTAGTAGATCATGGAACTTGGAGATCTTGGGCTTGAATGTGGGCTGCATTTTAATAAAAATGCCATTCTACTTTAGCCATTTGTTTCTGTGTCATAGATGAAACATAATTTTCTCTTTGCAACACACAGCAAGTTCACATTTTAAACATAAGACCAGAACCTTGTACAACTTTAAATATCCTAGTTAATGATTTGAATGGTGGAGGCGATGGAATTGGTTAAAGTCAAGCAAGAAGAAGTGAAGGATTCAGAATTAAAAAGAAGAACATCTGCAGTCATTGTTGGAAATATTCAACAGGGCTACTATCCACATTTCAACTTTCATGTAACAAAGGCTAAGTGACGTCTAATTTCAGGTTAGCATTGCTGCATTATATAGAACTTTTAATGCTAAATACTGTCTGTCTAGACACTTTATAGTTATTCACAATTCTACCAATGTGCCTTCTTATGGAGAACCTTATACATTGAGATGGCAGTGTGTATTCATCTGGTACCTTTTGAAGAATGGATATGGCAAAGGAACTGGTGCTAGTGTAATTCTTGGTTCTGACTCACCCAGTGTGTTACTCACAGTAAGTCATTTAAAGTGCCAGTGTTCACCTTTGAGAAGTACATATTTAAAAAATTAGTTCAGCTGAGGATGGTAGGAACCAGAGCCTATAAGGGGTAAGGCAGGAACCAATCACGGGTGGGTTGCCAGCAAATTGGAGAATTCACTCCTGCACACAAATTCACACTTGCATATATAGATCCAATGTACACTTGCTGTTTAGCCCAATGCACATGCCTTTGGCAATATAAGTGGGGTATCTGGAGAAAAAACACGTCAGGAATGTGCAAATTCTCCAAAGTAATGCAAGGTAATCTGGAGTTGTGAGATCTCAGTTCATTGTAGGGTGCATTTCTGTACATGCACATCCACACTCACTGATATGGGGCAAAATAACTTAATGTACATATCCTTGGGAAGAGGAGGGACAAGTGGACTCTGGAGCTGTGAGATGCCAGTCAATGTCAGGACACAGAACCATACTCTCTCAAACTGCTTCAGTTTAAACCTAACCTGAACATATCTATATATATTAAGTACCTGAGAAGAAACATGTGTCCATGCCATACCACATCTTTAAAGTGCCTTAGGATGGCGCTTACTGTGGAAATGAGCTATGTATGTTTGCAGGTGTGACTAGAATAAACTGAAAGTCAATAGCCAAAGTCTGCAATTTGAAAATGAAGATGGCATGACCTGGTACATGCAAGTGTGCGTATCTGTCTTGAGTGTGAAAGACTGTTTGATAACCTTATCAGATACTTTAAGGCTAGAAACTAAATCCTGACTTTCTCAGCACTGTCTGCTTTTAAAAGGATTTAGTAAAATTTCATTAATATTTTTTTTTTTGCATTGTCAATATAGCCATCTCTCCCAGTAGTGAAATCTGACGCCTTTGTCCTATTTCATTTTCCACTGTGTACATCCTATGAACTCTTGCCTACTTTGTATACGTGTTCTCAGAAAATGGACATATGCATGTTATCAAAAAGGCTATAATTTGTTTATTTAAGCATTAAACCATCTAATCCTGTCAGCGGTAATACAATTTGCTGTGCCAGGCCTCGTGGTTTTAGGAGAATGGTATGCTCTGGTATGCCTGGACCACTAAAAAGAAATGGTGGTATGACATAGCAGCAAAGAAGCCATAACATGTGATTACTGTAATAAACGTAGCTGCAGGAAACACACTCAGCCATGGCAAAGATCCAAATCCACATGCTTCAGCTACTCAGCCTAGTGCTTGGTATACTCTGCTGAAGAAGGAAGTCTTCTGAGTTGGCAGTCTCGATGGATCAGCTCTGGAAGTATTGTACAAAGAAAAGAAGGGAAGGTTACTAATCATTCCGCTCTTTCCTTGGGTAGATTCTTGATAGCATTTACATCACAAATGTATGTGCTTTTTCTATTTTTCCCCTATTGTTCTCCTTGCTAATGCTGTTCTACGGTATTACAGTATAGATTTCTAAAAGCAGACATTATGTATAACTTGAACTTCAACTCAAAATGAGACCTGACAGCAAGCCAGCTATTTTTGACATTATCTGTTAGCCCCTTCCGCTACTGCCCCAAGGTGCATCCAGGATGCTTTTTAAGAAATAAACAACTTGCCTTGCCATCCCTTTTCTCGATTCATTTCAGTGCTGTAGGAGGATAAATTATGTCTGCATAACAATAGACCCAAGGAATGAGCTACCCCTGGATGGGATGTTAGTCTTTTTCAGGGCACAGAAATGACTAACGTCAAGCCTCCAAGCATTTTTTCTCTGACAAAGTCCATGTGAACAAAAGGAGAAAATGTGGGGAGTACCCAGATTAGAAACAACTGAACACAGGCCCAAGTACTGAGAAAAGGCAAAAATGCCATCTGCAACACTGTGGCATTCATTCATAAATCTTTCATATATTCATCTGTTCATTTTCTAATCAGATAATTAAGTTCAATGTTAAAGGGTGCCATTGAGGGTGAGTATGGGTGACACAGGGGTTATGGGGCACATCTGCTGCCTCACCAATATAGTGCCCTGGGTGAGCATACTGGCCATCATTAAGTGGACCCTGCGTGTTCTCCCTAGGCCTGTAGGGGATTTTCCTCATTACTTTTTTCTCACATCCCTAAGTTATGTGTATTAGACAAATTAGAATTTTGTGTATTTGAACAGGTTGTGTGATTACATCTCATCCAGGGCTGGTTACTGGCTTGTGCCCAGTGCTACCAGGATGACTTTAGTTCCCTGCATACCTGCAAGGGATACATTACGTTCAGGAAATGGCTGAGTGGATGGACGGATGTCGTGATTAAAAGCTGAATAAAAATAAAAGGCAGTACATACTGGTGTAGCCACAGGCTGTTTACAAGGGCACCATAACAATGGAGTGAGAGGTGTGTTCCTTCTGCTCTTTATCCTTGTTCCTTTTTTTTTTTTGATTCCAGGCCCAGATTTTGGAAGCTGGTCATGCTTTTAAAATAGTAGTCTTGCTGTGGAAGGGGGTGGGGAGATGGGGGTTTGGCAGAGGACAGGCCATGGAGTTGTTCCTGGTGGTGAAATGATACAAGCTGACCCCTTGACCTAGAGAGTGCCTCTCTAATCCTGTTGTGTCTGTAGATAGCAGGTGTCCTGGAGGAAGATCTTCACAAAATCTCGGAAGTAGCTTGAAGGAGAGAATTCCTTAGGAATTTAGCACATCTGATAGGACTTAGCTCCAAAAAAAAAAACATTTAATGTTTATACCTAATGGGCAGGTGCCAAAAAAACTGTAAGGCTAGCTTTTGAAATTAAAATCTGTGTTTTATGTTTACAGAGACTGCAAATCCTTTAAAGGGTGTAAAGTATATCAGTAGATTCAGTGAAGTGGGAATTCCTAGCACATCCTCCCGGGACAATTAATAACACTCACACTGGACCAGTTTAGAATCACCACTTAACCTAACATACACTTCTTCAAAATGTAGGTGAATAACCAGAAATTCTTCAAAAATCCTACATAGACACCGGGAGAAGTTGCAGACTCAACACAAACATTAGCCAGGCTGGCTTTAGAAGCCTAGAGTGTGGAAGCCAGATGCAGCAGGACTAATGACTTCCCTGTGGAGCCTGTTGGGATAAATTGTGCTGTGAAAATCTTCAATTTCTCTTTCAATTTGTTTGTACACCAGGACATGTACATGATATTGGGGAGCTATTCTGGTACAAATAGAAAGTATGGACACCCTACCAGAACTCACCACACATTCTCAACAGTAAGTGAATTAAAGACAATAACAAGTACAAAGTTTTCACAAAGAAATAACTTTCTAAAATGTTATTAAAAAATTATTAATCTGTTCTAACAGTCCAATACTGATGCCATAAGCATATTTGGTAGACTATATACAATACCAAAAGCTAGTTAAAATATTTGGTGTAACAGGTAAAAAATAAATTAAAAGAAACACAAATAAAAAATGGAAGTAAACAAGTAATAACTTAAATCAAGAACGTTCAGAATATTCAGTCACTTTTTTTGTTTCATAAACAATCATATTTCACCCAAGGGAAATGTCCCTTAAATGTGATTTTTCTTATTTTGGTCATTGTTCTTCCTGCTGCTACACTTAAAGCAGGAGTGCACACCATGTAATGAAGAGGGTGTCAGGACACTCAAGAGCTCTGCACCACCTGCAAATACACATGCATGGAGGCCCCTCTGTATAAGTGAAACATGAGAGTTTTCTGGAAATGCAGGACATGTCAGAGAGTTTAGTGATGAGCACATACTCACTAATTCACTTACAGAATGCCAATTTACAGGTACTACATAGTGTAGTGATCAAAAGATGGGTATTCATGGAAAAATACACATGAACAGAGAGAATGTACAGCATCAGTGATCAGCTTGGATTTTGGAAAAGGGGTCTGTAAGGGAATAGTGTATCCAACTGCACTATTGTTATGCCATGTATACTTGAAAAGCTACTAGATAGGTACTAATATCAAGACTTTTTGAGAAATGTCATTATATCTGTTTGATATAAATGAGTTCTGTTTCATCTAAATGTTTAAAATCTCATTTGTTAAATATTTGGATATGCAAAACACATACACATACAGTATACAGTATATATTTATATATATATATATCTATATATATATATAGCACTTATAATAGTACTAGATATTAAATAATAAATATTAGAAAAGCAGATGCCCTCTTTGACTCTGAATTGGAATATTTGGATTTGTCAGTACTATTACAGACTAGCAGTAATAATAATTTTAAAACTAGTGTTTTTGGCTATCTGTCTTATAACGTGAATAGACTATCTATTTTTAAGTAGATCTTCTTTGTTTATCTAGCCATTTATCTATCTATCTATTGATCTGTATGTCTGACTGTGGTTTTGACTCAGGCTTGTTTGCACACCACCATCTCTTTTCCTTCATCAGCTTTGTTTTAATAGCATTGTGTTGAGTTTCCACATTGTTCCTTCCTTACTAATAATACAGCCTGTAGTCGGTTCTGGTCATGTTTTTTTCCCACTTGCTTGAGTGAAGGAAAAGAAAAAAATGTTAGCTAGAGCAAAATTACTACTCCATCAGGCCTTTGTGTCAAACAATACAAATATGATCTCTCTATTTGGAAAGGAGCCGTCCACGGCTAGCTGAACTGGAGAGGCCGAAAGCGAACAGCTTTTATTTAAAGCCAGTGACACGGAATAATAAATAAAACGTGTAGCGTTCACACTCAATCTCGACTCTTAGCTCCCTGGCCACTGAGATCTTTCATTTTTCTCCCTGTTTGTGTATTATATTTATGTGTACTCTATGTGTGTGTGTGAGAGGGAGTTCTTGGTTTCTGATCCTTTCACTTTGGCATCTGTCGAGAGAGTTGTGTGACGCGACTGTGTCTGTCTTGCTGGGTGAGTTTGAACAAGCGCACGCCTGTTCTACCTCGGTGGCCTATGAAATTAGAAAATCAGCCACTGTGTTACTAAAGGGAGAGGGGCTTGGGTGAAAAATCAGTTTTATTTTTTGCTTTGCGCTAAAATACTTGCATTTGCGAGCATGATTTTGTGTGCACGTTTGGGTGTGTGCAAATGTGTGTAATGGGCTTAGAAAGGTTTTTAGTTGCATAATTCAGGGTACTCATTCATTCATACCAAAAGCCATACATCCAAATAATTATAAAATATGAGAAGAGATTCAACTTCTTTTTAAATCATTAAAGCAGGGGATTCATTTAATTTCATTGCTTTCTCTTAATTCAGTTATTTTCTCTTTTTGTTCTTAGATTTGAACTCCATTTGGAGCTTTGCTGTATGACTGAAATTCACATTCATAGACATGGGTTGCTGTGGTGCCTAGCCTAGCCTAGGGTTTCCGAAGCCTTAGTCAGTTAGGCAGGTAGAGTCATGAACAAGGGGTCAGGCCCAGGTTTGAAAAACCTGCTAGTCTATATACAGGCGCCATAGCAACAGCTACATTAGTAATAATTATCACCAACTGCTTCTTCACTGAGTTTTCCTCAAATATCTTTTTTAATATTACTGGATCACAGTTTTAAGGACTTTTAGTGCAATTGTAGGCTGAAGGCAGGGAGGGTTAAACTCAACTAGTAAGATTTTATTAAGAGGATGACTACAAGGTAATTAAGGAGCATATGTGACAGAGAAATTAATAGCACAGCAAAGGCTGAAACTTGGAAAAGTGTGATATGGATTTTAGCCAGAGCCGGACAGGCTAGAACACCCACTATTCAGAGATTATGGTAGGGAACACACCTAACATCTTTTCTAACAACATTGGGATTTGCAGGCCAGGATTTAAGAATTCCTTGACATCTATTTCTCAAGTCAAAAAATAGGCTTGTTTAGTGGCATTCTGTCTGACTATGGAGTTCAACCTAGCTGGATGCTAAATGACAATTTCTCAAGCTGTTCTAGACTCTAATGTCTTTGTTGCCCTATCTATCTATCTATCTATCTATCTATCTATCTATCTATCTATCTATCTATCTATCTATCTATCTATCTATCTATCTATCATATAACATCATTCTTCTCTATCTGTTTTAAAGTACATTTTCTCTCTATCTGGTGTGTCTATGTATTTTCATTAAGTTACTTTCCAGAGTTTTCTTTGCAGCTTTTCTTCCTCAGCTCCAGTTGAACTTTGCCCTGACTCTGTATCTGATTATGATTCGTCTGCCAGACAAGGACAGACTTCTCTTTAAAGTCACCAATGGATAAGGGCAGAGAAGCCACCCATGAGGTCCCCAACATGGATGCCCACTCCATCTACATAGCCTAGGTCACCCTGTGAGAACTTGAAATACCAGAGTGATTCCATATATATGATGTCATTCAACATAGTTGAGGAACATACTGAGCTGGTAGACGGTCCTCTACTGCCTCTCCATTATACTGGCTTCGTATCTGGGAAGGGTATCATATACTTATACAGTATACTGACTTTCTACACTTTGGTTTGCACTCTTGTGTGGATGAGAGTCTACACAGGCCATACATTTCCTATGACTGCATGGATTCCTGCTGGTGAGGATTCTTCAGATACAATCCACCAGCTAAACATTCAGAATAACTGTGAGGGACATGCTGGGGTGAGGAGTCATTAGTAGCCATCTTGGACCTGGCTATCAATAGAGTCACTTAGGCGAATATGTGGCTTTCTAAATGTTAAGATTCAAAAAGATGGACTGAATAATGTAGTTTACATTGACATTACTGTCTGCTGATGTGTGCTGATCTAAAATCAATTGTAAGGATAAGCTTTTTAGCATAGAGTGGATAAAAAGACATCTTTTTATGAGAATTCTAAACCAGATTGTACTGCTAGGGGCAGTTAATCCATACAATTCTGGTACTTGCTCTAATCATTGTTCTGCAGATTAACAACTTAAATGGGATCTTCATTTTTGGACAAAAAGTCACCAATTTTTCAAGAAGTCTTCAAACTCCATTGCCAGACTTTGAAGCACACAGGAATCAGTGCCAGAAACTATATGTCTCTGTGTACGTGTCTATGTTTAAGTATATAAAAGGCTGGAAATGCATTCCTGTGCTGCTAACTAAGGCTGAGCCAAAAGCAAAAGCCAGACAGTGACGGCTCACTTTGCCAGAGGAGGCTGAAGGAAACCAAAACAGCTGCTTCCCAACAGGCATTCTCCTGCCCCCATGTCAGCTAAATGTAGCAACTGTAATGCAATATTCTGTCTAATCTTATCTGGGCTGGGAAGCATTTAATCTCCACTCATCCTTACAGACGAGCTCTACGAGATACCTTTGATAGTCGCTTTGGTCTCCCGCTCTGCTACCTGTATGATGAACTTGCTGGATTTCCGCTGATGCTGGCAGGGGTGTTGTATGGCTACGGGCAGAGGAAGCAGATGTGTGCCGATGGGCATGTGAAAGATTACTTGTGCACAATATAGACACAGCAGATCCCCTAGGAGGCCTCATTTCAGTTTCCACCCACTTTCCATGCCATGTCAGCAGATGTGAGCTCACTGTCCTTTGTAGGATATGCTGTTTGGATTTTGATATTCCAGTAGCATTTCTGAGGATATTTACAGGGAACCTACATAAGCACGGGGAAAACATGCATTGTACACGTGACACAGGTTTCTGAGCAACTTGTTAATTAGACAGCCATACTCATACTTATGCAAGGGATTGCCTTGGCCTGGCCAGTTTTAACGTTAAAGCACTGAAAAGCTTTTGTACGTTTAGAGCAAGAGGACACTCTGGAATTACTCTTAGGTAGCATAGTAGTTAGCAGTCCTTCCTCACTTTACTAGGGACATAAGTTCAGTTCCTTGTCTGGAGGCTATAGAGTATATTTATTTTCTTTGTGACTGTGGTCTTTTTATAATTGAAAGAGGGATGACAATATACGAGTGCCCTGAAATACACTGGCATCTCAACCAAAGCGGGTTCTTGCTTTGTACTGATGTTGCTGAGATTGTGTCAGGTTACCTTGGTTTCCTGTACTAAAAAATACTTGTTGTGATAATCAGTCACTTTAAGTTAACCTGATATGGAATGTGGTTGGGTGCACCACAGCTAGGGCTGGCTCTTATCGTGTGCCCAAGGCAGCCAGAATGGGTTGTAGCTCCCCATGGTCCTTGACAAAGAAAAATGAATTTAAAAAACAGGTGGATGGTGTTACTTCTGATAAAACAAGACATATTATATACAGTACAATATTTTGAATCAAGAGCAAGTCTCTGTCAGAGTGTCATCATCAGCATCAGACAAAAATGGAAAATCAGAAATGAGTCAGACATATTGATGGAAAATAAGAAAAATATAAATGCACATTTTACAAATGACACAAAATTGAAAATGTTTTCCATTGTATTCAGTAGAAAGGCTAGGGTAGTTTAGTCTATGAGCAGTGGTCACCAACGAGTGAATGTGTACGTGGTCAGCATTTTCTCATTCAATTTGGGATCACATTTTGACAACTGCTGAAAAATAAAGTGACTTAACATTTAACAAAATTGTTAGGAAAAACAGTTAATAAAATAGAAGTGTCAAAGCTTCTTTAAATAATGAAAAGGTTGAAGCCTATACTGGCAGCTCTTAGAGCAAGGCCAGAGCCAGCTTAGTTTGTCACTGAGTCCAGGGGCCAAATTTGAATCACAAGTCAGTCAAACATACTGAAGAAAAACTGGAGTACCTGAAGGAAAACCACACAGACATTGGGAGGGCATACAGTCTTCACAAAAAGAATGGCTAGGTGAAAGATTCAAACGCGATGCAGCTGTTCTTCTCCTTCGGTGTTTCTGGATGTGCATCTGGAAGTATGTGTCTTTATTAATTCTTGAACCAGGTAGATAAACACAAGTCTGTTTTGGCCAGACTGTTTCTTTTATGTATGTACAAAGCTTATTAGATCATGAGCACTACTGGTTACTACTGGTAGTTATCATACAAGCTGACTGGTAATTGACACCAAGTCCATAAAAGCAGGAAAAAATCATTATATATATCAGTATATATGCACGTATATATAAGCATATGTATGTTTGTGTGCGCCCTGCGGTGGGCTGGCGCCCAGCCCGGGGTTTGTTCCCTGCCTTGCTCCTTGTGTTGGCTGGGATTGGCTCCAGCAGACCCCCATGACCCTGTAGTTAGAATATAGTGGGTTGGATAATGGATGGATGGATGTTTGTGTGTGTGTGTGTATGTAAACAGAGATACTATGTATCGATCGTACTGAACACCTGGTGACCAGAACATGTAATCAGACACCGTTTCAGGCATGCACTAAGGTCAGTCAATCAATCCTTCAATTGGCCTTATTTGGCACCTTCTATTGCAGAATGATTTTTGTGACATAATAAAATTATAGTACAAGAATAAAAGCACTGGGATGGTAAAATTTAAGACAGAATTATAGAAGAAGATAAAAGTTTAAAGACAGAGCAGTCAGAGTTAGTGGTTTACAGTAAGTAAGTGAATTACAAGAGATATTGATTTAGAATTTGTAAATGAAAGAACATCAGTTCAGAAGCCATCAATTCAGAATCCCAAGAAAGCCGGTGGGTCATCAACATTGGGCATCAAGACCAACCGAACTTAACAAACAGACCTAGATGGAGTGCTCCAATGATCAGAAGCCAAATGAGCATCTGCCAAGAGTTGCATAGCAGAGCTTTGAAATATTAAGATGGCTAACATCAGTAGATTTCAGCTGTTTGACAAGCTTGAACAGTACAACACTGCAAACATTTGTATGTGTACATAAGAAAATGAGTAAAAAACAGCTTGACAAAAAACTCTTCACTTAGCAAAACACATGTTTTAGTACCTGCTCAGATCATAAAAGTTCAAACACCGCAGGGCTGAAAGAATTGATCTGTTGTGTTTTGTTAGTTTCACTTTGGCAGGTGCTATACATAAAAATAAAAGTGAAAGTCAAGGGAAGGGACCCCCAAATGCATTTAACTCTACTTCTTTTAAAACTTCCTGTTCATGTTTGAAAGCCATTTAAGCTGTTTGTTAGTGAATGTGTGTGTGTCTTTGTGCGTGTTTCATAACAGTGAAGGAGTTGAACTGTAAAGTACTGTACAAGGACGCCATTTCAGTCCTCAGCATTGCCCTACTATGCAACTCCTCCTGCTAGTGTGGAACTTTGGAAACAACTGTAGTGCGCACTTGTGATGTGTAAGTCACTCTGAATACCAAAGCTCACTGTTTAATTTTTAAGATGGCAGTTTAGCCCCTACCAATGACTTAATATTTCACAATTTTTCACTACACTGTATAAAATTCAGAAATAAATGAATGTGTGTGTGTTCTGTAAATGTCGACTATGCCTACGAATGAGCATGTACAGTTGTATGTAGGCTGAGCAGGAGAGTCTTGCACAGTCTTTAGCCCAGAGTTTATGAGGTGTCAACTGCCACTTCATTTGCTCTCTGCTTCATTAACCATGTACTGGCTGCAGATAGAGCTGTTTCAGGTGAGTATTAAGACAGAGAGACAGAGACTGATACAGCTGCTGCTACTGCCACTGCAGGAGGACAGCACACAGATGAGCCCTGAGCAGCTTCAATGTAACTAACTGGGCGTCTGTGTAATCAAGACACTGTGTCTCTGATAAGCTGACGCAATGCAAGCTAATCAAGAAAGATCTGCGGTACCTCAAAAATCTTGCATCTCTTTAAAAATCAAAAGAAATGTATCTTCTTTTAATAAAATGATAGAAAGCATTCATTTTTAACATCCTGTCTTGATCTTTTTTAATGAGAGAATTACATTTTTTCTTTTACAAGTAGTAGTATCATTAAGTTTCTCTCCCACATGGACATGTCTTGCTCTGTATGCAGTTTTGAGAACAAGATTTAGCATGGTTCCTATTTTTTTCTCATTATGTTTTATCAGTTCTTGGAACCAACAATAAAATTTCCCATTGTGTGTATATTATCACTTTTTCTACTAGTACAAAAAAAAGACTGAATATGGTACTTGTTTTGTTTCTAATATACTGTTGTTGAGGGCTCTGTGAACTGCGAAATTTAGCTGGGTTGGTTTCTGCTTTGTATGTGGACTTGGGCATGTGTCGATGGGGTTGTGTTGACCCTGTCACCACTGATTTCTTATTTTAAACATGTTGACCACTCCTTTTGTCTGAAGTTTATCTAAAGGGATATAAGTGTCTGATAATGCCAATTCTTCTAAATTTACTAGGCAAATAAGTACTTATATCAAGACATATTAAATATGTATGCACTTTATTCTCATAACTGGATTGTATTTCTTATTTAAAAAACAATTTGAATTTCCAAATATTTTTGAATAAATGCCAGTAATTGCCAAGGTGGCAGAGTACAGTACAACATGCATATAGAATGGATTGGCCCTTGGCAAAGCTTACAGTGAATGCCATTCTTTGGTGCGTTGCTTTGTGCTTCATCTGTGCTAGTGGCTGGGCTATTCTGACTCAGTACTGACTCGATTCGACTATGACTAGATTTCCCTCTTGCGAGAAATATTGCATTTTCAAGATTTGATGTTAGACTTCTGTGTGTGATTTATGGAAAAACAGTTAACTCGTACCTTAACTCTTAGGCACTTAACTCTTGTTTAACTGGGAACTCAGCCAATCAGTAGCTGTCTTTTTTTGTAGTAGGGATGTATGCACATTGCTGTTTTCCGCTTTGTTACCATTATTTTGATTGTCTGATCTAAAGTCATTCTTCCATGTGATTCAGTAACAGGTTTCAAAAATCCTCCCTAGATAGCATGTCAGAATTTTAAGAGGCCATCTGGTCACCCTCTGTGCAAGCTGTTGGCGAATTGAGAAGCAAAGTGAATGAAACATAAATCAGAATGGAAAAAAGAAGTCTCCACCTGATACTTTTGTTCACCTCATTTCATTTCTTTGTTCCTTGTCAATTGGAAATACGTGAAAATCATCTTTCGGATTTATGTGTCTACCCAAATATGATGTTGGCCTTACTGGACATATGACAGAAATATGATTCTCTGCTCTAATGACATGGTCTCTTAATTTCTTCTTAACAACCCCCTACCAATCAGCTGATCAGCCATCAGGGGTCATGTTCCCCCAGTTAAACTGCCCAATCAGCATTCTTGTGAATGCTTACTCATTAGTTTTCTTTGGTTTTCCCTTGGGATATTTTCAGTTTCCTCTTTTTTATTATGTAATGTGTCTTTAAAATATTGTGATTGACTTTTGTCCCAACCGGGACACAGTGGATTTAACAAACGAGTATATGTGTGTATTTAAAATAAGGATATCCTGTATTTTAAAACAACATATAAGAAGTTATTTAACTCTCCGATGTTCTGTTTATCTTTCTTTTTCCTCATTTGATTGTTTGATATATGCCATTTACAATTCTTATATTTTTAGGAGTTTTTCAAGGTCATTTATGAATAAAGTGTTGACAGAAAGCTCTGAAAACATATCCAATCCCAAATATAGCCAATAACTCTGAAGCGGAAGTCTGTGTCTGGCTCTGCATGGAAGTCTGTTCTTTCACTACTTCCGTGTGCCCAGAGCATTTCCTTCGATTCGCGCCTGCCTGTCTTCTCTCAGCTCTCATCTTGTTGTGACTTCTGACAAGTTTTCCAATTTGCTCTGCTGTGTGAGGAGCTGAGAAGCCATTGATATCTTTGCCTTTCTTAATTATTGAGCCCTATTCTTATATTACAGTCCCAGTGGACCCCCCCCCCAACTTCCATTCAAACACAACGCCACTTTGGCTAACAGCCTCTGAAGCCGTGACTGAAGTGTGCTGAACCATTGATCGGCGTTTTCTTCATTGTTAACACATTGACACAGTTCCATCTGAGAGTAGGAGGAGTAGCCACCATAATTTAGGGTCATCATTAACGAACCCCCTCCCTCAAAGCCTCAGGCGATGACCTTCAGCTGGCCAAGGTCAGGAAGAAGAGACTGACATCCTGCACTGATGGCTTGAGTAAAACATATGAAACAACCAGACATTAGTTTGCAACCAAAATCAGTTTTTTTTTCTTGTTTGTGTGAAAGACATTTGGATGTCTTGTTTTGAAGGTAAATGAACAAAACACTCTTTCCTTTTTGAATCACCACGTTTCCAGCATCAGAAATGGTAACAAAGAGGTAAAGGATTGTGATTTCCCAATTCTGATGTGGTAAAAAAAATAACATTATAAATAAAATACAGAACCTCATTGGAGTTATTTTCAGACCATGGCAATAAAGAGCATGAAGATATGTTCTGGCCAGGTAAGAACAATGAACAAAATCTGCAGCACCAGCAGCCATCTTTTGTAACCAGTTTGACTTAGAATATAGGACAGAATTAAGACCAAGTTAGTTGTATTCAGGGCTTCATGTTTGACTACCAACATTAAGGATGACATATATAGCCTGGAGAACATTTCGAGTAACAGTCATCACTTTGGGATTTTCTTTGTGGCTTATTATATCAACATACACTTTAATAAGGGAAACAATAAAGTGTCTCACATACAGGTTACATAAAACACCTTATACATTTTATGTCACATGAAGCCAGTAACTGTGCCAGTGCGTTAGGTAAAAGATGGGAACCAACTAAAAACAGGTTGCCAGTCACATACACCCACACTAGACCAATCTAGAGGTTCTAGTTAACCTAGTGGAAAAACCCATACTGACATGGTGAGAACATTTAAACTCCAGACAAACGGTGTCCGTGCCGAGCTTTGAAACAGAACTCTGGAGCTTTGAGGTAGCAGAGCCAATCTTTCGAGGCCATGTTTGTACATACTAATATTCCTGATTTCTATTGAAATGTGCCCACAGTATAAAAAACAATGACTGACTTTGCCTTCTTTGCCCCTCGGGCCTCCTGAAGCAGTGACACAAAAACTATAAATATTGGTGCACTGAGTGAACTCCTTAAAGACCAATTTGTTTTTCAGTGTCAGGTTGTTTTTTTTTCTCCTTTGGCTTTAATCTGACTGAACTCTTACAATAGCACTTAGAGAGAAAATTCTGATGCCAGAGGCTGTAACTTGGCATTATGAACTTGGCACAAGTCATATCAAAGCATCAACTGTCTCCTAGCCAAGCCGGTGCCATGCAGCGAGCAGAGCTGGAATGAGACCCACTGGTGCCATTCCCTCACTGGCATATGCAGCACAAAGGGTTTCCACTCTACGAGTATAGACTGTGCATAATGTGATCTGAGCTGACTTCTTTCCCTGCCATTGCTTTACACAGCATGGCATTGTTCACTTGTGATGTGTTGTAGTGAAATAAATGCTTTGTTTTTCTCCCTTTACCAGTTGCCAATTCGTACAAATCTGTGATATCATTCAGTGGCTAAACTTGTTAGGAATGACAGCAGTAATTTGACCAATATATTTTTCACCCAGTGAAATAGGGTAAATTCATTACACCCCTTCCAACCCTGGCCCCCCTTCCATTCCAGGCCTGTTATTGTCATTCCAGAATAGCAGATTCCTTAAAATGTGATCCTGGCAGATTTTCAGGCTTGCCACATTGATTTTCCTGGGTGAAAATAAGAGGATACAAAAGCGTGTTAGACGCACTGGAATCAGATCCAATCCATTAGAGAGATCAATACACAGGAGGCAAAAGAGAAAAAAAAACCTGAGTGTTGACAAAACCAAATAAATATAGATGTGCAAGAGAAGAGAAATTAGATTACTGTCAAAGAATCAAAGCAAAACACTTTTAACCCCTAACCTTACAATCTGTGTTTACACCACACTGCGAGTGCCGGACAGGGTTCTGGGACATGTGTGGGTCCCTTCCTACCTTGATACTTCATAGCCTTAGTCTTCCTTTGGTCTGTTTCAGTTTTGATATGGTAACATTGTGCTTAGCTCTGCTGTCTCACAGTTTCAGGGACCTGGGTTCAGTTCTGGGACTGGTCACTGTTTGTGTCCAGTTTGCATATTCTCTATGTTGCATTTCTCTGAGAACTTCGGTTTCCTTCCACCGTTCAACAACATTCAGGTTCAGTTGACTGTGAGTGAGTGCAAATTGTCTTGTTGTGAAAGAGTATGCCCTGTGGTCGCCTGGTGTTTCATCCAGGATGGGTTCTTATTTGCACAAATTACTGTTCCATTTGATATTTTCTGCTTGATGTAAAGGATATTTACTCTACTTTAAAGTAAATACATTAGCATGCCCCCTTTAGACTTTTATTTTTTAAGTCAAGTTGTGAGACTTCCATTACATTTCACCTTGCTTTACTTTAAGAAAAAAGTCAAAGCATCATTAATCTTGATTTTTTAAACTGATTATTCAGTTCAGAGTAGTGGGGTGCTGGCTCCTATCTCAGTAGCATTGGCTGTGGTGTGAGAGCCGACTCTGGACAGCATGCCAGTCCATCACAGAGTATATTTCCACACTCATTGAGGCACCAATTAACTTAACCTACAATTCCTTTTTATCAGAAACACTGGTGTAACTAAAGGAAAAGTACATGTAGACAAGGAAAATGTGTAAACTCGGCTTGGACAGTGACCAGACCAGAGTTTAGAACAAGACTCCAGAGCTGGGAGGCAGCAGTATTAACTAATGCCACTCATTCTTCATTTTAGATATTTTTATACATATTAGATATGTTACTTCAAAAAAGTAGGTAATAGAGTAAATTTTACAATATTTTATTTGTGTTGTTTCTTGCCCTATATGTTCCTTCAGCATTACTTGTATGCCTTTCCTTGGTATCCATGTATATTTGAACTTCTCTTGCCCAATGCTCCTTTTCCTGTACACATTCCTGTAAGGTCTGCTTCGTAGACATGCCGCCTGTCCGCTTTTTGACTGCTACCAATGCTAGACAGTTCCCCAATTACTCACTGTGAAAGCATCTTTTGTAACCTTTTGAACACCTCTTTTCTTTGAAGGTAACTATCAGCATGCCTCCTACGCCTTGGGTTCTCATTGTGTGCCTTAGCTTTTCTTACTTGGGACTTCCTCTTTTCATCGTGTCAACTGAATGAATCAAACAGACTAATCTGATTGCTCAGAGGGACAGACAGTAGTGTTTTACTATATAGTAGAAGATATATATATATATATATATATATATATATATATATATATATATATATATATATATATATATATATATATATAAGATTTAGTGCCTTTTACAGTGCACTCCCAGAAACTCTTTAAGCATATTTGCAGGCTCAGTCCTTCTGTGTCACTCTGCGTAAGCAAGTTGACCTGCCTGTGCTTCATGCCTGAGAACATGGGAATAGCTTTATTGTATGTAGAAAGTGGTTTGGCATAGTCTCAAATGTAGAATAGCCCTATATAAAAATTAGTGTGTTTTTGTTTGACTATTATTACATACTCGAAAAAGTGTATAAATTTATATGTGCCTATAGAGCACTTCTACTTATGCGTTGTCAAATGCTGTAACATCCTTTAAAGTGAAATAGAACTCTGGGCACAGTCACTGTGTAAATTAATGATGGATTAACCAGCTGATTGTGCTCTCAGTTATTCAGATTGGGCTGCCATATATGATGCATGTTCCTGCTACCAAGCAACTTTAGATGTATAGTATTGTCCAGTAGCTGAGAGTCTGAGCTGCTCCATAAAGTTTGAGGTTGACATCTCACTACTGGTTTAGAGTATGGCTAAAGGATGTGAGACAGACCCGTCCTGTGTCTGTTCTGTAATTTAAAGAGTGGTTATCTTTTGTAGTTACACAGAGTTAAACTAGTGTTTATTAGCCTTAACCTCTGATAGAAAAAGGAAAAGGGATAAAAGCGATCTCCACACTGAATGATAAAATAAATATTACAAATGTCGAAGTTATGTGAAGCGCAGATGACCAGTGAAGGTTCAAAAACTGACATTTTTCTTCATCTGTCAGAGTGAAAAAGTTTTATTTCGTGCCATTTATGTAAATTCATTGGGATGTTTCCTGAGAAATGCACTATACAAACTACAAGTCTGTTATATATAAAGAAAGGACAAATATGTCAGAAAAAAAATGGGGCTCCAGCCTGGAGACAAATTTAATTTAAATGGGCAAAGAGAAAAATAGGCAGATATGGAAAAGATGCAATGATGTACCAAGTAGGAAAAATATAGTGTTGTTTGTTCGCCTTAAGGTCTGCGGGTTAAATGACAGAGTGCTGTCGACACGATGAAATTTTATCCTTTCTGTTCTGCTTTGCCAGTCCTCTGCTGGATGGTGTATCTATCTTTCTAAACAGGTAGGAAACTCTTCCACACTCAACTATTACCATTATCATAACACCAGTCTGAAGTAAAATGGCTTGACCACTCTATTACATTTTGGAATTTGCTGCTTGGTAGTTGTATCCCTACCTGTAAAGTGCCTTATAATTGTTATTATTGTGGAGGGTGTTCTAGTTTTTAGGTGATGTTTGATTGATTAGCACACTGGAAAAGCCACCTGATGTTACCAGTACTGAAAATTAATTTCAATAATTCTTCACTTTTTAAAGATTTAAGGTTAATTTGAAGTCACCCCCTCTTGCCCAGTACCAAATCTGCTATAGCCACAAGGCAGACAGAGTACATGTATAGGCTGAGTTAAAGGCATACATTTGTTTACACATTTCTACTGTAGCTTTGTTAGTGTTGCTCTTTGCAATACTTAGTCCACCTTCTTCTTCTTTTTTCAGTTGTTTTGGTTGGACTGCTGTGACTCCCCCAACACCAGTGGCAAACATGCCTGCTAAAAAACCGCAGACCCTGTTCTCGTGGCTTTCAGAAAGCTTTGCTAAACCATCAAGCATTTCTTAAGTGTTAGCAGAAGGAAGAGTGGCCCTCTGGAATTTAGATGCTTTATTTTGTCAGGCGCACCCCTCCACCCATCCTCAATTCCTCTGCTAGACCCCAACAACTCTCAGATGCTAGATCCCACAAGATACTGGCAATACAACAGAGTCTGCATTGCAGATGCAGTTTAGTTATATGGTTTATGAAATGGCAGCCGCTGGCATTATACTGTACATGAGCATTTATGTGATATACCTGATCACCATTTTTTGACGAAAAACCATACCATACATTTGTAGATGTCCTTATTTTGTTGCTTACGAATTAACCTAATAAGCCTTTGGCCTGTGGGACTAAACCTGATAAAGGCATAAGCTGGAAATCGGTTGAAGAACCAATAACTGTCAGCTCTATCCACTGTACTGATGCAACAATGATGGTAACAATCAAGACCAAAAAACTGACAATGAGGAAAATGTAAAGAAGGAAAGAATATGATATCATTGTAGATACTTTCATAAAGCAGGAGAAGAGAAGAGTATGCAATCTGGATTTACAAATTATGACTAAAGCAGCCTCATCAAAAATGCAGGAAAAAAGCATTCCCTGTTGAGAAGATGAAAACCTGAAATGGAAAAACAGCCAATGCATTGGAGCCAACAACAGGATTACATAACAGGGATCTTATGTCTCACAGTGTTCCAGCTTGATGGCCGCTCTAGCTGCCTAGTAGATCAGCCAGTTCATCTTAATTTTATACATGGCTTGTCAAAGAGCATATCAACAAACGGTGCTTTAAAAAGAAACAAGAGTTAAATTAAAAAAGAGTAGGTAAATGCAAGATATTTAAAATATGACAAGAACAAAGAAACAGTTCTTAAAGAGTAAATGACAAGAGGTTTACAGTATGTTGAGAATACAGTAGAATCAGCATTGATGTACAGGTAATTGTCTTTAGGTATAACACAAAGATGGAAAGCAGTTCAAAACATTAGCTGATGCTAATCTAAAGCTAGGAATGGTTGCATCTTTAAGTGTTATGAACACTACATTAAGTGTGACTGTAGAGTAATGGCTCAAGTGTGCCAGCTGAAATGGAAGGGAAACTTCCTAAAGGGACATATGGTGAGATAAGGCACTGGAGGTGTAGAGTAAGACATACAAGCTGTGAACTGGGAAGCCAATGGCGAAAGCAAAGGAAAGGAGTGTGGGAAGGGATACAATACACCAGACAGGCTGCAGTATATGGTATTGAATAAGCTGGAGAAATTGGCCAAATATTCTAGTTCTGTCACACCAGCAGAGTTTTAAAGGTGTCTGACTGACATAACAGTTTGCTTGTGCCTATTCTTGGTGCTCTGGGTCTCTGATGAGGCGCAGTTAATGTTTGGAAACCTTTTCCCATATCTTGTGTTTGAAGCCATAAAAGGCCCAAACATTAAGTGATGTGTCAAAGCTGGGAGGCTTCCTGGGTGACATTTTAATTTTCACTTCCATCAAGTATTTAAGGAGATGTTTGGGCGGACCTGGATGTGCAAAGGGAGCAGGATCACGGTTCACTCTAGATCTCTGACAAGGTTTTTATTTCCATAGTAAAGTGGTGTTTGGATTTCTCTATATTCTTCTTAAAAGACATAAAGAATGAAATAATCCACTGACAGCCTGAATCAGTTAAGCTCTCGTTTCTTTCTCCAGTACAACCAATTAGAACCAGTTCATAAATTTTCCCACTGGATTTATTCTCCTGCCAGGTTATAAAAAACCCTGTTAAGCGTGTGATTGGTGGTTTTACAGCGTGCAGCCAGGCTCTGTCTCATTCACTTGGTGCTGATGGTGTACGGAGAAGGGGGTGGGGAGTGAACTTGATACACAGAGCTGTTTCATAATTTGGGCAAACACTTTGTGGGTCTGTTAACTACTAAGAGATCCATGAGATGTGTGCATCAACTAATTTATTTGCTCTAGAGTGTTGCTTCTTGGGGTCCTCCCAGGCTCCATTGTGTCTCCTGCTAATGTTGTAGTAACTCCACACATATAACATCTTTTTATTTTCCAGTTTCCCTGCTCTTGGCTGATTGAATGTACAAGTGGACTAATGGCCTGTAGTGTTATTTGTTTATTTTAATTATGCATTGATACATACTTTTATGTATGGTTAATGAATTGTGACCTTTTTAAATCACTTTGCATACCTCTGAGGGACACACAGGAGAGTTTAGCCTAATACACCTTACATGTTTAACTGATGTCTTTTTCCAAAATTACTTCCAGATACATTACACCTGTTTACTGATATTTTTATAGTTTACACACAGGCAGGTTAAGTGAGATGCTTAGGTGCACACAGTGAGATGCAGGTGGGAAATAAAACAGCAGCCTTGGGATACCAATATTGGTTCATTATAACACCTTCTACAAATCCACAGTAAACTGCTTTACAGAGTAATAAAAAAATGATAAACTGGTTGGAAAATGGTTGCATGCCTGGCTGGATGGATGGATGGTTGGTTGGACCTGATCTAATTCCAACATAGTTTGGTGGTACATTACATTAATATGTCTGATTTAAATGTGTACCTGTCCAAACATGCTTGGGAAGCAGGATGCTAAGTGAGATCCAGGCTGACATTGGAATGGTTCCACTGCAGCTTAAAAGCTATCACATCTGCAGAGTGAGGGGAGTCCTCCCTTTATGTTTTTCTGAGATGGAACATTGTCTTTATAACCTGAAGTTCCCAGGTTTGTGACTTCGTGGCAGCACATAGTCATAACACCACAGAATGAATTTCTGAACTGAGACAAACCACAAAATTGTTTAGTGCTGTGGTATCACTTACACACCCAGAGGTGTTTGTTTGCAAAGGTGCATGAGGGCACTCCATAACTAAAGGTGACTGACCATGGTAAACATTTGTTTTGACAATAATGGGGTAAATCTATGGAAAACACTTGGTTATAAAAAGTGCAGAGGCATTTGTTCCGGCAGTCTAAGCATGGGGCACCTACAGTATCTGCTGGGTCCCAAATAATCAGGGGAGGTCATATAAGAAGTGGCATCTTTACCAGTCCACCTAATAGGCAGTTCAGTGATAGATCTATCAATCTAATTTAGGTGGATTTAGGAGTTTTGGGAGTATCATTAATGGGGCTAAAGCCAGGATTCTAGTGAACAGAAAGGTAAAAGGCAGGTGGAAGCTAGTGTATGACAGCTTATCAATGGGGTAATGCAGCAAGATGTGAGTGACTTGTTCTGTAGACATGTATGTGCCATTTGCTCACAAGTTTTATTGTGAGTAAATCACCTCCAACAGGACTGCATGTTTTTATTTCTGAGCTTTCAGTAATGCTACACCCTCCTGCTTCTACAATATCATAGAATGCTTGTTATACACCCCCAGTTTATGGGATATGCAATCTTTAGTTAATAATGAACCCATTGATGTTAGATTTTTGTGCCCACTCCTAAAGTAACAACAGCATCCCCCAGTAAATATTGTTTTCTGTTACACCTTAACTATAAGATCACTGAGTTTTTTCTTTGTCCAGAATTCCAAGTGACGGGCCAAAGTGCCCTTATACCGATCACCTCTGCTGACTTGCGCCTCATTCTGCCCTCTCTTATTTAACAGCTCAGGTCCCTCTGCAGGCTTCACCCGTTTGCAGGGAGCAACGCTCAATAATGTCTGTCGTGTAGACAGAGGCTTTTATTTTTTCCTTTAACTGCTAATTGGCAGCCAAGCAGGCGAGGAAAAAAAAAAAGCAAAAAGCTATTAATGTTCGGTAATCATTGGGCCAAGTAATAGTTATCGGTGTTTTAGGGGCAATCTTATTACCATGTAACGAAGGGCTTGATTACTCTATTAGCTTCTTCAAGTCATTCCACTAACGCTTGCCAATTTTAACCCCCCTCCACCCCAATGCAGAAATCAAATTATGACAGAGAAGACAGGCCTAAATCACCAGCCCTGCACCCGAACAGACATAAAAAATTTGCCAAGGGGGGGTCATTCAAAGTTCACCCCAGATAATGAACCTGGCATAGAGGTAATAGCTGCAGAGAAGTCAAGTTGTGAATGGGATGGGGGTTGGGGGGTTATACTGTTAGCCCCCGGTGCTCCGAAGCATCTTGTGCTTGTTAAAGTCTCTCTCTGTATGGCCTTTTTTACTTTGATTGACTGTGTAATTTCAATAGCTTTTCTTATTTCCAGGTCTTTGTGCCTTTTTTAACAGTAAAATATCCTGAATTTAATAAGCTGCCCTGCCCTACAACCCATACAGTTAGGGAGTTAAATTCAGAAAGAGTTTTTAAAAGTTGGATGAGCTGTAATTGAATGAAGTGTGTAATCTGATGGGGCGTAGCATGCACTGTAATGGCAGACAGTTAATGTAACTGCATTACTTTTGATTGTTTTAGTGCCTTTTTGTATTTTTAGTTTTGAGATTGGATTTTGTGAAGGATAATGTTATGAAGTAACTGAGTCCACCTAGTGGTGGGGGGTGAGATGGCCATTAGCACTGGGCATCCCGTTTCAATCCCTTGAAAATAACATACTGGAGACAGAAGGAGTTATGTGAGAAGAGTATGCCTTTATTTTTTATTCTTCCATTATGTGAGCCAATGTTGGTCAAACTTATGTACATTTTCAAATGTGATAATTCCAATTCAGAGTCAATGGGGGTCTGAACCATATTTTGACATCAAGGAAATAACTTGGACAGGGTGCCAGTCCATAGGTAGGCACACACTTAATGCAGGTCCCAATTTGGTGCTGTCAGTTACACTTACTACACAAATGTTTGGGAAACGTAAAAGGAAAATCCATTCAGACACAGAGAGAAATTATAAATTCTACACGGTGGATTCTATGCCTGGTCCCAGGATCTGTGAGGCACCAGTGCTGACTACTACACCGCCATGAACCAACATTCAGTCATTTGCTTGAGTTCATCAAAAACAACAGCAGAGGATGGAGGTGAACTGTGGTGGCAGCAACTTCAAACAAATACCATTCCACAATGTCACGGTCCATATCTTAGTTTCCCAAGCTTGCTTATGGAGCACTGATGTGACTGTTGATAGCTGTTCAAACCAGTTTTACTCAAAGGCACATTTTGGCCTTTTAATTAGCTTCTGTCTATAGTTAGTCAAATTGTTTATGCTTTTAGCCCAAGAAGTCTGAGATAAACTAAGATAAACCAAGCAGAAAATAAGTGCATTCACATATAAAACAGATTTTAGCTTAAAGTGCATTTTATGTTCTTTATTCATCTGTCCATTATTTTCTGTACCTATTCATTCTAATACGTTTTCAGGGAGTTGAAGCTTGTCCCAGGGGCACTGAACAGGATGGAGCACCTTACTATACAAACCTTGCATATAATGCCAGATCATCAAAAGAAATACTAATGCACATGTACACAAGGGGCCACTTTAGAGTCATCTATTGACCTGACACATGACTTTGGGATGAGAGAGGCAATTTGGAATACCTGGAGAAAACTTTGTCTGCACATGGGAAACATTTGTAAACCTGGCTGAGTCATAAAAGTACTAACAACTGCTCACCATGCTAGTCATGGTTTAACATACTTAGTCAAAGTATATTTTATATAGTTCCTAACAAAATAAGCTTCTTTTCTTCATTTGTACCATATAAATAGTTTTCATTCATTGAAAACAGGTACAGTATAAGGTTGCAAATTGAGTTAGTGGTGGGAAATGGTATTCAACCACTAACTTTGTGGATTACAGTCCAAAGCCTTAGCCACTAGACTGCACTGCTTCAATTAAAGCATTTGTCATGCTTTTGCAACATTCTTCTTTCTTATTCATTCTTCATTAAGCACATTGAAATTTCTTGTGGTTATACAGATGTCAGACAGGGAAGGAATTAATTTACAATTTGATATTTTACAATGCTAGAAAACTGCACTGCACATAAATATTCACAATGGTGGCACAGAGGCTCAGTGGTAAACATCTCTATCACATGGTTCCGGCATGCCAGTTTCAAATGCTACATCTAGTTTTTATCTGTGTGTATGTAGCTTACATATTCCCTCATGTCTGTACAGGTTTTTTCCCCATATCTTCAGAAACATGCGTGGTTAGTTAATTGGCAATTGTAAAATTGCCTGGAGTGGGACTGTGAATGATTGGGCCCTGTGATGAACTGGCACCATCTCTAGGGTGGTTTTTTGGCTTATGCTTGATTCTGCCTGGATAGGCTATGGCAACCTTATGTCTTGATTTGAATGAAGCAGGTCTGAAAATGTTGTGTTACATAAATGTAGAATAAAACAGAAAACTAAATTAGTGAAATTTAGATCACAGTGTAAATGCTACATAAATATTAGTTTGTTCAATACAATTCATTGTCATTTTGTTGAACAAACAGTGCAGTTGTATATGTAATTGTTCTTGTTTGATGGACTGACATCTCTTTTAGCTTCCAGGACTATTTACTACATAGCATACAAGGCAGTAGAGTCTTGGCTCCCCTAACCACGTAATAGGAGAATAATGGGTATACTGTATGTGAACATCACTGTACAATGCTTTACATGCATTTATTTCCATTTTTCTACAGTTGAAGCACAGGCTGGTTAAATGACGTATTTAGGGGAGTTTTGCTAACATTGTGTTTGGCGTTCTGCCTTGTTTAGAGCCTAAATGCAGCAAGTGTGTACTTTTATTGCTTTAGCTCTTCCTGTTGGAGCCTTTAGGTTGTTGGTAGTAGTGCCTTCTGTCATTGAGTTAGCTCTTTACATGTTTCCTATTGAGAAGAGGAAGCAGATTGTAATCCCTGGAGGAGAAGTTGGTTTCAAGGTCATGACCCTCATTCCAACATATTAAAAAATCCCTTTGTCACTCCTCACCCCCGTCTTGACCAGTCTCATCTTATGAGGTGTACAAATGAAAAATATGGATGAACTCTGCATAAATTCTGATGGTGAACAACAGGTTATAGGGGTCCAATAAAAGTAATATATTTGCCTTCTGGGGCCACTTGGAGTGTCAGGATATGTTGATCTACAGAGTGCATGAGCAAAGTCTGTGTTAGTTAGAAGTCTTGTTGCTGGGTCTGTTACCTTAGCTGCCCTCTTAACTGCACCACCACACATCATGGCACAGCCACAGAGATGGACCTTGAATGTGTGTGTGTGTGTGAGAGAGGTTATACTGAGTACTTTACCATCCCAGTATAATAGAGACCCCCTTGCATAGTGTAGCAACATAAGTGAGATGTCTACAAGGGTTTTGCAGGCTGATCTTTTTTTATTATAATGGCTGGAATGAAACTGATGTCTTCATTTAGAGTCATTCCCATAGGTGCAGCAAACTAACAGGACCCCATCCTAGCTAAATCTAGCACTCAGTAGAGCTGGGTGTGATTAGTAATAAAACTTTAACAGGAATCCATATGTATGTCTCTCTCTGTCATTTTTATTAGGGCGTTTACAGTGACAGATACCAGCATGCCTCAAATCACTCTGCTGGGGACTGCAGGATTAGTGCCTTGCAACCATAATCTAGTAGGAGGGAACACCTCCATGTAAAGGACATCAAAGGCAACACTTTGGAGCTGTGCTAAGAGGGGAGCATTTTATACCAGTACACTCTTTAGACGGTTGTGCCAGGCACCACTTAAAGCACCATGGCCCACCAGGGCTGCCTATAGTCCTTTATTAATGGACACCAGATCTTTTCTGATTAACTGCTTCACTTAAGGGTAGCTTTTATGCTGCATCATCAACAAGCATCACGTGATGCTGCATTTTAACCCATAAATCTTTCAATCCTTTCTGATAAAATTGTGCTGCATAGTTTTGTTTGTCTATGGCTCTTCTGTGACAAAAGATTCAGCTTTTTTCATACCTGGTGTACATGTCAGTTTGAATGTACAATGTTCAAAAGTTAAAAAATGCTTGAAAATGAGTACATTTTTTTCTCGATACCAACCTCGAAATCACATTGCATAGGTTTCTATATTTGTAACACTGAGAAGGTATTGGAAGTGACTTGTTTTAGGTTCACATTGTGACTAACTAATGGGTATTGAACTGGTAGCCTTGTAGCACATAGTCAAAAACCTTTACTATTAGGCCACAATACAGTAATTATTTAGGAGGATCCTGAAATACCCATGAAACCACAAATAGCCATGTGCAGATTCATGTAATGTGGCCTAATAGTAAAGGTTTTTGAATATTTGTCACAAGGCAGCTGCTTTGAGGATTGCTATATAAAGTACAAATTCACAGATAACCCTAGGTAATGGGTAAAACGAAACTAACCAGATCAGAACCAGAACCAAAACAGTATAGGCAGGAGGTTTAAACTGAAGGTTAAGAAATTATTTTCAGGTTTACAAATGGAGACCTCTTTTGTATTGTGTCTCTTTTAAGCAGTCACCTTTAAGTATTTTCCTTGCAGCTCTGCATAACCTGTGAGTGACCCTGACAGGAGTGATCTGGGGTTCTCACAGTACTTTAGTAGCCATCGTGTTTTGCAGCTCATCGACAAAGCATCCAGTCACATGAAGGTGGCACTGCACAGTTTGCCATCACAATTCAAATGTGTCTACTTACTTATCCTACTAACTATTGAATTCTCATAAAGGGGACATCAATTTATGGCTAACTATGGGCAGAGTTTGAAGTAAGTACTGATTGCTGATGAATTAATGCTAAGTTTATGGTTTTAAAAATGAATTTGTCCTTGATTTATATGAATCCAGCTTCCGTTTATTGGGAAAAGTATGTGTTAGTTAATATTTATGTATGTTTAAGCCACTGACACTTGTTATAAGCTGTTACTTGCGAGCGGAGCTTTGTATCTACATTTTCTTACCTTTTGCATGCCCCAGTTTGCTGCTGAGTGAGCCACTGTGTATCGTAGGGGAGTGGAGATTGTGAATATATGTATAGTTTGTGGGGTCACAAAGGCAAAAGCCCACGAAAAGGTGAAATTTCACTGGGACCAATATTTAGGGGTCAGTCTCCTAACAAGTGATGTAACAGAGTTAAGGCCTGTAGCGCCTGCAAAGACCTGGGCTTAGAGTGCTGAAGTAAACCAATTAATAACACCTAATGAGCCCTAATGTGCACCAGGAAAGTCCTTAATACTGAGTGGGGCTTTGAGGCCTAGCTGGGAGGTTATCCTTCACAAGGCTAATGTTGTAGGCCTAACACGATTAGCGACAGTAAGTGTGGGGTTAAGGCAAGGTTGCTAGTAGGCTGGCCATACCCTAGAGCTGGGAGTGAGAAAATGAAATCGGTCTGAAATTGAATCACAGAGAGGCAATGGGTCCCAGCAGAGAGCTAACAGAGCAACACAGATGCACCCTTTAGCGAGGGGTTAGGTTTGTTTAAGGAAATAAAGGTTGCTCTGTTGGTGTCGGGTGGCACATCGCCACTCAATCAAAATTCTAATGCCTGACAAGAGCTAGAGCCCTGCCAGCCAATCTTCACAGATCATGTTTTAAAAGTCTTTAAAGGCTGTTATAAAGCATGACTCTTTCAACTGCCACACAGTCAACGTCATTGTGTTTGAGTCATCAGAAGGACGCGCATGTGTTCACCCTGTGGAAAACTAAGATGTGTCCATATGGAGACTTCAAACTAAACAGAATATAATCAGTCTATAATTTAATGGATTTGCACTACTGCCCCTACCTGTACATGCCTTTGCTGGCAAAAGTGGTAAAGCCAGCTATGCTAATGGATTACAAGTCTCCCGCCCTCCTGAAAAAGCTGGTGGTTTACAGTATGCTCACTTCTTGTGACTGCTGCTGCTTTATTGAATGTGATATCCAGCAGAAATGTTTACTATAATAATGAATACATTAAATAGCCAATTATGTCTCTCCTTATAAAGTGCTATTCATATCTTTACTCAGTTCCCCAACTGTTTTGAAGGAAGCTAGTGCTGAAGGTAAGGCTCAGTCACTGGGTCAAATGTCGGACTCACTGCAGCTTGAATTTGACATATGTAGCAAAACACTTGAAAGGAATGAATGGCTCACACATTGTTTACTCACTGAAGCATGAGCACCATCTTGCTATCATGTCACTTGCCAGGTGGCTTCATACTGTTCTCACTCCTCACTTCAGATATTCTTAAAATCAGTATGCTGCACTTCATTTAGTTTAGTTATCTGACACTTTTTTACACTTATCTGTCTATAGTGGGTGTTTAGCTACATAATGACTCAGTTATAGGCATGGAATTGACTTCTTATTGGTTACAGTGCCTTGGCTTAGTCATTAAGCCACTCTGCCTGCCCTCATTTTCTCTTTTTGTCTTAGCATACCTTCTGTAATGAGTGCTCCTGCTAGGACTGTAGGCCCATGAGATGCATGTTCTATTTTATACATTCCTGATTATTTCTCAGGAAAGCACTGGTGATGTTGGTTGTGTTGAATATGCATCATAAAATGCTTCATAAAATAAATATTCTGCCTCCCATTTAACTGTTAAGTTTTATTCATCCACATATTTTTCTGCAGTTTGACGACTGAAGAAAGTGATGTGTTTCTTTATTTCATAGTCATCTCTTTGGCATGGTTTGTTCCTTGTTTTGACAGAATTATCTTGTAGTTTGCATCTGCTCAAGGTGTCAACTGTGTCATAAATTGATTGATTCAAGTGAAAACTACTACAGAGTGAGGCTTGTGCACATACACACATATTTTCTCAAACCTGTATAATCCAATTCAGGATTATGTGGAGTTAACAGCATTGGACAAAAGCCACCCTTAGGACTGGACACCAGAAAGACTGAAAAATTGAGCACAGGATCAGCTACTGCGGAAATAACAAGCATTGCATTGAAAGAAATATTTAGTTAATGGAGTGCAGCTTTAGTTTGGCTTCCGTTACATTTCCATAACACCTGCTTGATCCAGTTTGGGGTCAAGACGATGTCATAGTCCATCCATGCAGCACAAGCAGAATGTCACAGTGAATGATATGACTAGATGAGTTTGATGTTGGCAGTCAGCTTGAGTGAATGATTGAACCAGCTAATTATGCAAATTCCATCTATTGAACCAGAAAAGTGCAGATTTCCTCC
Organism: Polypterus senegalus; assembly: GCF_016835505.1. Lineage (NCBI taxonomy): Eukaryota > Metazoa > Chordata > Cladistia > Polypteriformes > Polypteridae > Polypterus > Polypterus senegalus. Next base: position 91,201,156 of record NC_053167.1, on the reverse strand, counting down.
ATGGTGTTGAATTTGGGACAGAAGTGTCACGATTCATTACATCGGCGTACTACTCTAATTTACTGTACTTATGTATACTGTACTTATTATACTGTACTGTACTACTCTAATTTACTGTACTTACATATACTGTACTTATTGTTAAGCTTTCATATAATTTAAGTTGTCATTGTGTAGACATTCCCAGTGTCTCTTTTGTTTTTGTGTCTTATGTGAGTGAAGCCCAGGTCATCACACTACTTAAAATTTTATGGTAACTCTAGAAGTTGTGCAGAGGAGAGCAGCAATTGCATCTCAGAACTTAAGGACATGTCCTACTCTGATAGGCTCATAGAATTAAACCTGTTTAGAACTGAGCAGAAGCAGCTTCATGGTGACCTAATCCAGGCCTTCACGGTTCTCAAAGGATTAATTAATTAATTTGTACCAACATAATTTTTTCATGACAAAGGTTGATCATGCACTAGGGCACTAGTGTAAATTTAAAGAGAAGTGTCTTTAACTTGAAGTCCAAAAAGCACTACTTCACATAAAATGGTCATGGGAATGTGAGTCTAGTAAGTAATGTAGCTGAAACAGATACTTTGACAAGTTTTCAAAACAGATATGAAGTATCAGAAAAGCTTAAGTGTTACGTAACCAAGAAAGACTGAATGGCCTTTTCTCATTTTTCAAACATGTTCTTGTTTGATTGAGAATATTTTATAAATTGGTGGACAGATGCTGGTAGGTAGCGGATATTGCTGGAAAATTGTTGTTAAGGGTTTTTTTGCCTTAGTCATACTTTGCTTTTATGAACAGACAATCTCTCGTTGATGCAAATGAACAAACTATGTAAAAGTTGGGAAATGGCTGTCACTCCTGTTTACTCTGTGCTATTTAAATTGACTTCAGATGTGTTTACTGGTGTCATTTCCAGATTTTATGCCTTTAGTCCTTTAGCCACTTGTTGTGATGAACATTTGTATTTCATATCGATCTGGCCAGGTTTTGGCAATGTGATTGCTATGTGTGTTTTATCCATTAGCTTCTTGTTTGTGTTGGGCTGAAAAAGAGGTTCATTTTGATCTCATTGTTGGTAACTCTAGCTCCCGGGAGATGCAGCCTAAAACCAATTCTAATTTGGTTAGGGAGCCCACAGCAGCCCTGGTAATGTTTAGTAATGTTTTAAAGTGGGGATAAAAAAATATGACAATACAAACAGGGAAACATTTTAAACTGAGCGCTGAGGGACCGAGTAGCCGTAACACAAGACTCCCAACATCAGCGGCTCCAGCCGGCACATTAGAAAGGCTTGTGATTGGTTTGAAATTTATGGCCAATGTAAGTGTATTTGATTGATATGACTGTTTAAGAGCAGACTGTATGGCCATTTATTTTATTCGTAAAGAACAGCCAAGGAGATCTCTTTAACCTTCCTGAACCAAGCAATGAAGGAGCAAAAAAAAAAAAGGGAGCGGGGGAAGTGTGTCTGTGCTAAATCATTGCACTATAGCCCACCCACCCCAGAAAAAAAAGAAATAATTGTTTCATTTTATATTCTTTGTCTGCTCTGTCTTTAGGAGTTCCAAACAAACGTGACAGTGCATTGTACTCAGCATTTAAGAATGTGTATTTAAGTAAGATAATGTCGATAACTCCGCTTCTGTAATTCAAAAGAGACAAGACATGCAGTAAGAGAGAGATGTTGAGACAGATAAATTGGGAAACTAGACAAGCCGACACATTTTTACACAAACTGTTGTGTTTATTTGAAAAAATAAACAACATACACACAGACTGACAGACAGTTCAATAAGTAGAAAAATATAAGCAAACAAAAAAAACTTACTGCATTGCTGAAATCAAAAACACAGCAAAGTGTAATGTTGTTCCCATAATAATGAACTGGAATAAGAAATGTACGACAGTGAATAGAAGAGGGTGATCAAACACTAATAATACAATATGAATTAGCACAAAATAACAAGGACCTCAAAAACAGGCAAAATCCTGACCACCACCTTGAATTCAAAATCTCAAAACAAGAGCAGGAAAGCCATGGAGTAGAAGTTGTATGTTCCAGTGAGTGTGAATAGGACCAGATGGAAATGTGACTCCTCCAATCCAGTCCAAAGCACCAAGAAAACATGAAACGTCGCCCATTTTAATTTCAAAACTCTTTTCAAGAATACTCATCTGTAAATCATAGAACCAAACTAATATGAATATGGAAAGAAAATGACTGAGCTGCAGAATTTAAATAAGGATGAATATCCCACACTGAGGGAGATTCAAAAATGGCAAAATACCCTCAGACACTGTTGGATGAGTTATGGGGCTTTTCCTTCCATCCTTTGGTAGTGGAGCACACTTACAAACATGCACACTCCCAAAACCAATTTAGAGTTACCATATACACATACATATAAACATAACCGAGACTGAATGTAGCATTAGAGCATTCTGTAGTTCACCCTCACTGAGGTTCATGATCTTTTTGAGTTATGCCACTATATTCAGAAAATAGACAGAATGTCATCAGACCATAGTAAATAATTATGAATTAGCAAACAATCACAAGTACCTCACGGTTCTGTGTGATTTGGATATGATACACACAAACCATGTATTTGTAATGTTTAGATATGTTCTGATTTGCAATTCACATTTTTATAAAATAAATCAACTCTATATATTCCATCATCTAATTCCAACTGGAATATAATAATAATAATAATAATAATAATAATAATAATAATAATAATAATAATAATAATAATAATAATAATAATAATAATAATAATAATAATAATAATAGTGTTCCTAGCACGGTGGCGCAGTGGTAGCGCTGCTGCCTCGCAGTTAGGAGACCGGGTTCGCTTCCGGGTCCTCCCTGCGTGGAGTTTGCATGTTCTCCCGTGTCTGCGTGGGTTTCCTCCGGGCACTCCGGTTTCCTCCCACAATCCAAAGACATGCAGGTTAGGTGGATTGGCGATTCTAAGTTGGCCCTAGTGTGTGCTTGGTGTGTGGGTGTGTTTGTGTGTGTCCTGCGGTGGGTTGGCACCCTGCCCAGGATTGGTTCCTGCCTTGTGCCCTGTGTTGGCTGGGATTGGCTCCAGCAGACCCCCGTGACCCTGTATTCGGATTCAGCGGGTTAGAAAATGGATGGATCTGTTTCATATATTGACTAAGCTATCTATGGGTAGATTATCTTTATCTATCTATCTGTCCATAGTGATTATATTAATTAATGGACTGAAGTAGTGGTTCCTCCTTTAACATTCAGTTTCATTTACACCCTCTGTCTGCAGTACGTGCCACTAATTATAAATATTTAGATACAAGTAAGGGAAAAATACACAGAAAAATGTTAATTAAAGAAAATGCGCTAAATGAAAGTTAAACTTTAAATCTATGCCAAAAATGCTAATTCATGAAATTCATATACATACAGTGGGTACGGAAAGTATTCAGACCCCCTTCAATTTTTCTCTCTTTGTTATATTGCATCCATTTGCTAAAATCATTTAAATTAATTTTTTTCCTCATTAATGTACACACAGCACCCCATATTGACAGACAAAAAAAAGAATTTTTGAAATTGTTGCAGATTTATTAAAAAAGAAAAACTGAAATATCACATGGTCCTAAGTATTCAGACCCTTTGCTCAGTATTCAGTAGAAGCACCCTTTTGAGCTAACACAGCCATGAGTCTTCTTGGGAAAGATGCAACAAGTTTTTCACACACTGGATTTGGGGATCCTCTGCCATTCCTCCTTGCAGATCCTCTCCAGTTCTGTCAGGCTGGATGGTAAACGTTGGTGGACAGTCATTTTTAGGTCTCTCCAGAGATGCTCAATTGGGTTTAAGTCAGGGCTCTGGCTGGGCCATTCAAGAACAGTCACAGAGTTGTTGTGAAGCCACTCCTTCGTTATTTTAGCTGTGTGCTTAGGGTCATTGCCTTGTTGGAAGGTAAACCTTCGGCCCAGTCTGAGGTCCTTAGCACTCTGGGGAAGGTTTTTGTCCAGGATATCCCTGTACTTGGCCGCATTCATCTTTCCCTCGATTGCAACCAGTCGTCCTGTCCCTGGAGCTGAAAAACACCCCCACAGCATGATGCTGCCACCGACATGCTTCACAGTGGGGACTGTATTGGACAAGTGATGAGCAGTGCCTGGTTGTCTCCACACATACCGCTTAGAATTAAGGCCTATCTTGGTCTCATCAGACCAGGGAATCTTATTTCTCACCATCTCAGAGTCCTTCAGGTGTCTTTTAGCAAACTCCATGCGGGCTGTCATGTGTCTTGCCTGTCCTCAGTGTGTGGAGAGTGAAAAATTGAAGGGGGTCTGAATACTTTCCGTATCCACTGTATAAGTATCATACTAGTACATCTTTCTTAATCTAAAATAACAGAAGAAAAAATACTAGCTAATTAAATCATTTGAATTAAGACTAGTCCATTGATTAATGAAACTGGTTGGAATGAAAACCTGCATCCATTGTGGTACCCCAGGACTGAACTGCAGAACTCCTGCTACAGACATCTGCTGACTCTTTTTGTAGTCATTGCTAGTGGTCCTTGATCAGCCCCGTAAATAACATGCAAAAGCCTTTATGTTGTACATTAAAAGCCAAAAACTTTCACGGACACAAGCCCTTGCACTTCGTACTTTAGTAACTATCTATATAATATTAGACTTTCTTAATATGGCTCAGTCCTGAGACCCAGTGTGGCTGCATATTTTTGTTCCATTCGTTTAATCAACCAGTGAGTCATTTTTTACCCTTCGCTGATCTCATTGTTTAATTAATCATTCTTTTTATTTTTCTTATTTTGCATTCAGAAGAAGTGCATTAGTGTTAAATTTACATTTATAACAATTTAAGAAATATTTGTATTTTGTGCGTATTATTAGATGGTTAACTCTGTCATTTTCTTTCTAATTCACCTTTTCTGTGGAGTTTGTCTACTTAATTGTAGCCAAGTACTGACAATTAATGACACACATAAAAGGCATCACTGCAATGACACAACCTTCTAAAGGGCCGCTATTTCAGTGTTAATGAAATAACTAGAAAATTAAAAAACAAAATGCTAAAAAAACAAAAAAGTATTCTTATGCACCTACATTTTGTACTCCATTCAGTAAATAATTAGCACAGTCAGTTTATAATTTCTAGATTGATGCAAAAAAAATTAAAAAGAAAAGTGTGCTTAATTCACAGAAGTCCAGTTAAAAGAAAATAAATATTTGGGATTTAAATCTACAGCCACAGGGACATCAAGGACTGAACTTGAAAATGACTAGTTTAGGTCTGTGGGGGCCAAGACCACAGCAGAATTGACCTCGAGTGAGGGACAAGTCTTTCTGCTGGATTATGTGAATTTCCCCTTGGGATTAATAAAGTATCTATCTATCTATCTATCTATCTATCTATCTATCTATCTATCTATCTATCTATCTATCTATCGATCTATCTATCTATCTATCTCTAGGCACACTTACACACACACATTTGCATTTACTGGGTCAATTTAAGTGATACGTAATATGCTAAAATGTATGTCTTTAGCCCTCTGTAAATGAGAACAACTAATAGTATATATGGCTGCTAACTGAACCAATGTCTTTGGAACATAATGTAGCAGTGCTTACTACTGCACTATCATGCCACTTATAAATTGACCTAGCCATTGGAGAGCCATGGTGGAGCATGACTTAGTACCATCATGCTCAGTGCAGGAAAAATACTAAACTGGGTGCCACTGGCTTACCGGGCATGTGTTTATTATCAATTACAATATTTTATTAATAGGGGAAAAAAAACTTTGTGATGGTCTGTATATTGACCATTCATCCGCTTTCTAAACATACTGCCCAGGATGGTGGTTGGTCTGCATATGTCAGGTTTACATTTTCAGTTGTTGTTCTGTCTGTCCACTTACAAAGTACTATGGGGCTACGCCCTGATGCTAAGCTGGATGCCACTGTAATGCCCCGCTGCTGCTGCCCCCTCACTCTCCACCCTTCTCCTCTTAATTAGTGCCAGTTTGGCTTTGGTCCCAACAGGAAGCTGGCCAGCTGCGTTGTGTATTTTTTGTTCTTTATGTTAGAATTGAAAACCAAAAATACAACTTTCCTGTTTAAGCTTAAGCGCCATCATTTCCAGACATTTGTTTTTTAAACAACAAAATTGATCATCGGCACTGTGCTGTAGTTTAAACAGTGGGAAACTGTCTGTTTTTCCAGAGGAAATAGAAAAAAATTGTTCTGCTTTTAACAGATTATTTTCCAATTGTTCAAATTTTTAAAGACACTATAAAAGAATCAGATAGGATAATTATCACATTGTTATAAACCTGTGTATCCATTCCTTCAGTTTTCAACCTATAACTTCAGTAAACTGACATCAAAGAATATTGCTTTAGACGATGTCTTTGTAAAATAACAGTATTTTACATAGCATAACATCAGATAATATAAAATGCTATTCAAAAACTGGGTAACATAAAAATGTAGTTCAGAATTGCCAGACATCAGAACTTGTCCTGGCAGCTCTGGGTGCAAAGCATAAACCGGCCCCAGAGCAGGTGCCAGTCCAATGCAAGGGACTACTTACATATACATACACATTGGAACAATTTCAGAAATGACAGCCTAAAACACATGTCTCTGCTGGTGTGCAATTCAAACATGGAACTCTTTATCCTTGAGGTCACAGAACTAACCATTGTGCCTCTTTGGTGGCACATGAGCCATCCACATATTTTTGTAAATAATAACACCTAGCAAATTTGAAAGATGAGGCCACACAGAACTTTTATCTTAATGTGTGCTTATGTATGGTGTGATACATAGTAGCTAGGCATTTCTACTGCTCTTAAGTTTGCTTGAGTTCCAGGTTTAAAAAGATATTTTGCAGCAAACAAAGTGTATATCAAGTTCCTGTGATGCAGCATCAACCCTTCCAGGGTTGTTTCACCCTTCTGCCCAATGTCTTTCCTTCAGTGGATAACGGGTTCAAATAATGGATGTGCCTTCCAGCAAGCCGTACCTATAATTCTGTCTCCCAAATTACAAGCTAATGGCCTTTGATTTGTATTTAGATGTTTGTAGATGTAGTCCATCCATCCAGTTTATCCATGATGAGACCCTCTAAATTTACCTCAAGGTCATGTGTGCCAGGGCCTCTTTGAAACAAGGAACAGATCAACCCTGGATGAGTGCCAGTGTATTTACAATATAGTGCATTGTTCTATTCATTTTTAATTGCTGATGTACATTATCTGGAGGATAAGAATATTGTGCCAATGTAAACCGCTCAATCCTTTTAAGTGTTTTCTTCCCGTTGATCGTTCTCGCCCATCTTGTATTTACCATTAACGTTTTTTTGACAATATGTAGCTTTTTGCCATTGTCAACAATAAATTTTATTCTCGTGTTTTGTTCAATTCTGGAGATTTTTAAATTGCTTTGTTTATGTAACTTATTTGTTTTTTAACACTTTTAAAGACTTGTTTTTGTTTGTTGCTATTTAAAATCCCTCCAGTCTTAGGGCGTTCCCTAAATTTTAGAAGTTTATTCCCTGCATCAGGTTGATTCATTTTAAATTAGTACTAAAAATATAAGAGCAGCTCCCACTGATGCACCATACCCAATGTGGAGCCGATGACCAATAACCAGCTAGCAGTATAGTTTCTTAATGACCAATAAAGATGAATTCAGAATAAACTTGATTAAAAAAGAAGGCTGGGTGCTAATCAGAGTAAATCACCATACCACCTTATGTAAGAAGACTAAACCTGCCCTTAGTTTTTTAGGAGGCTTGCGAAACAGAAAGAAGCACATTTATTAAGATGCATACTGTGATGAAAGTTAGAATGACCCAGTTTGGAATGTTAAATGGCTGCTCTCAAAATCAAATCATTATCCCTGTCTCAAAAGAAGCACAAGTCCAGCACCCCATATCAGGTCTGCATTTAGTGACACAGTAAGACTTTACCTTCCTTAAAAGTAGCATGGGCCATTTTGGCTATCATGCTATAATGTTGTCTCCTCTGAAGACAAGGGGAAAGGATAAAAAGGAATTGAGGTTTGTGATGCCGGATTCCAGCAGGATGGAAGGACCGGGGGGTTTCTGTGGAGAGCATCTCTGAGGCACTACCTCCTCTGGTACACCAGAGGGCACTCCTCCAGGGCGACTCTGGCACCACGGATTCCCACAGGGCATGCCGAGACTTGGAGATAAGTACAACCCTGTTGGGTTCTGTGGGGGCCACCAGGAGGAGCAGCAGAGCCCTATAATGGACTTCCACCACACCTGGGAGTGATTCCAGGTAATACTAATGAGACACCTGGCGAACTCCCTGTAGTAGAATAAAAGGAGCCGCTTCACTCCATTCAAGCAGCCGGAGACAGGAGGAGATGGATGAAGCTTGCTGAAGAGGAGTGGAGGCGAAAGGACTGGGAAAAGGAATGGACTGGCAAAGAGAAGGGATTGTGCTTACTTTGCTGTACTGTGATGTGGCTATTGTTTTGCTGTGAGGGTGAAGAAAGCACCCACATGTGTAAATAAGCTGTGTGCTATGTGGCATACTTGTATGTCAGACTGTCTGTGTTGGGGTTAGGGCGGCTGTATGTACCCCGATGGTTTACATTTCAAACAGCAGTCTGAGCTCCATTGGAATGGAGGCCAACAAAAAAAAGGTTATTTCTTTTATATATATTCACTTAAGAAGGCACAAAGGCCCAACTCTAATAAACAGCAGTATTTTGATGAAGGTAGATATTACACTGAAAGTGTGTTTCTCACCTCACCCAAATAGACAAAACCAGTGAAGAGGTAGCAAGGAGTGAGCTGAGCAGATGTACAAGCGTAATATTGTACACAAGACCTCCATGACGGGAGCCTTTGCTTAATGAAGTCTTTTAGCTATTGTACGCGTCTCTGCTCGAAATTCAATTTCCATATAAAATCCTAGCTCTGTTTCTCAATCTGGGCTCCCATTTATAGTGGCTTGGGCACAAATTACAAATCGAAATGCATGGTCAAAGTCCTAGACAGAGTGAAAATGCCTGCCTGATAGAATGGTCAATGATTGGTTAACAGTTTCAGGACTTGTTTGATTACATCTCTGGCGCCAGCCTCACCTCAGCTCCCTCCACTGCTGGCAAGACCCTTGACTTCACTTTTGTGGCATTTCTGATGAGCTTTATAAGTCATGAGCAAAAAAGAATGATGTATCTATAAGGGGAGACGCTTGTTTAGTACCTTCCTGTTGTGGACCGATTCACACACACACACACAAACACACTATATACTGTATATTGAGGGCCTTCCATTGTGCCTTATATTATTTTTCGTTTTGGGATTTCTAAACTCATGGCAATAAAATTCTTAAAGTTCAGATCTTGGAACATCTTGGCATAAATCAGATATATATTCAAAAATACAGAACATCCCCAATTTATAGCATTGTTGCATTTTATTTTTTTTGGTTGAATGTTTCTCTTTAAGTATTTCGCAACATTAATATCAGAACCAGCCCAAACAGCCTGAAATGTTTGCCATAGAGTTTCAGTTTATTTTGTATCTGAACTTCTAGCATCCCACAAAAAACAGCACTTCCAGAGATGAAGTTGGATAGAAAACCTACAGATCTCTAATCCTAGTTTCTTCTAATAAAACAAATGTACATAAAAAGGAACTCTTTTGTTCCTTTATCACAGTTACAACCTTTGCTGCAGGGTTTTCTTTCAAATATGCCTCTACATTGAGAGGCAAACTTTACTGTAGCATACACACTGAATCGCTTCTTGACGTGACTGATTTATTGCAGGCTGCTGGCTATTAGGCAAATGCTGGCTCTGGAAAACATGGAAATCCCACTAATATACAATCATGTACATATAAAGTCCCAGCAGCTGCACAGAGCCACTCAAATGCACCTTGATACTCTATCTCCAAAGTATGAGATAACAGAGAGAAGCTAAGTGCCAAAGAAATTCGCATAGTGGTATTGATCGTTCTGCTGTGGGTGAGACCTGGCACTTTGAACTTGTACTACATGACATGATTGCTGTGTCCCAAACACATTCTGTTTTTTTCGGTTGGTGTAATTACACACACACAGACACATACAATATTTGTATTGTATAAAATATTGTGAAAGGTGCTATATAAAAGTTATTGATTGCATTAAAATAATCATGAAGAGAAATTATTTATACTGTATTTTCATTTACATTTTCTTATGGTATTTTTATTTAATGAACTATTAATACTGTGCCATTTGTGATAGACAGATATAAATTTCTTCAGTGTGAGAGCAGGAAGGTGAGCCATTCAGTAAGCCATAGTGCTGTCAAGAGGAATATTATCTTAAAATGTGCATTCATCCCAGTTCAAGTACATACAGTATTTTCTCATCATGAGCTTAGCTTGGAGAAAGTAAAGGAGAAAATTGTCTGAGTTGCTATACAAATGTGACTGAAAGTGCATGTAGGTAGTTAGATAGATAGATAGATAGATAGATAGATAGATAGATAGATAGATAGATAGATAGATAGATAGATAGATAGATAGATAGATAGATAGATAGATAGATAGATCTTTTATCAATCCAAAGGGGAAAGAAGTCACCATAATTAGGTATTTCTATAGCAAGATCTTAGCCACTTGAGCTCTGTTTTATAATTGAACACAATCCCAAACTTTACTTTTAATCATATACTGATATCTGGAAGATTCAGCAGGTGATTCAATTGTTCAGTTATTATTTAATATAGCACCTTTTGTTTTGAGCAGCATCCCAAAGTGCGAGTTTATTCTGGTACATGTACTGTACATATTTTCCAAGATCAGCCTAGCCAGTTGAGTCATTCTTTATTTTATACATACAATCTCAAATGCACATTCAAACCAGCATGTATGAATTAATAAATTTTTCTGCCAAAGGGGCTCAGAAAAGTGAAACAGTTAACCTGCTATTTTATAAAGGACCTTTCACGATGAATGCGACCATGTTTCATAGCTCTAAAATGTGAACACCTTCAGAAAACAATTTGCAAAGTCAACAGTAATACAGGATGAGATGACCTGTTCAGATAGTGAGGGCAGTGAATAACTGCACATGAAGCCTTGTGAATCCTGGTCCAAGCACCTAATCACCAGGCTGCATACAGTTTTAACTTTTCAAACAGTTATTTTAGTGGGTTGATTATAAGTGTATGGATATCAGCAGGAGAATATTTTATTGCCACCAGGTACACGATACATGTTTTATCCTCAGGCTCTACCAAGGGTGTCTACAAAGTGGCTCAGGCCGTGGTTCAGCTGGGGCTGGCCAGTCTTGTGAGGTTTGCTTAGTTACCAATCAATAGCTTTATTATCTCCATGCCTCCCCCCCCACACTCAGACACACCAATGTCTTCTGATGAATCGCATGGAGTCATTTCAGACTTTGTCACCGGCAGCTGTTGGTTCGCTTGTTTACATGATAACTGATTACCCTAATTTTGAAGCAGGGCTGTGTGATAAATGACAGTGCACACTGTCAAGCATTGTTGGAGTCAGGCGTTAATACCTTTTTGATTATTCAATAAATAACCCATAATTCGACATTGATTGGGCTGTGAGCATAGAAGTGGTCGTTAAAAGGGGGTGGAGGGTAGGTGGTGACCCTCCCGGTCACTTAGTGAACTGGCCACTGGTCAGCAGGGTCATTCCACATCGCCCTGAGTCCACCCAAAGCAGCTGTAAATTTAACTTTGCATCTTTTATGATCAAATAAGCATTGGGTTTTGCCTGTCGCCTTGTCTTTAGCAGTCTGAATGAGTTATAGTCCAGTGGGGTCCAATCTGAGACCAGAAAATGGCCCCATTTCCTGAGCAAACGAAGCTGATTAAACTGAAGCAATAAGATATGTGAGTATAGATGCCTTTGTTCTAAATCTTACAGCTTCAATAAAAATAAGTAAATAAAGTCATGTTTTTAGGTGCACCTAAAAAGTGCTTTTAATAGTTTAATTTCTATACTCCTACTGAATCACTTTTTTATTGGGAAATCCAAAATAAAATTGGAAAATATTGACAAGATTTCTGTTTGTTATAAGCTGGAAAATGTCCATTCTGGCAAGTAGCATAGTGAACAAGTAACACTGCAGAAACTGTGTTAAGTGGCACACCTTTACCAGTAAAATTAGTTTAAATAACAGAAACATTATAGACATTTGTTATACAATATATAAAATTCAGTCAATTCTGTCCTGGAAGTGGCTGAAAATGACATCTAGTTTTAAGGATGAGTGAAAATGAATCTAATACTTCTATAAGTTATGCTGTAAACTACATCTACTCCTGAATTATACTGTGAACTACGCCTAGCCCTGGTTCATGGAAGAAGCTGCTCTCACTCCTTACAATTATTTCTAGGCCTGATTTATGACATTATATGTATACAACACTAAGTCATGTGCTTTGTATCCTTTCCTGAGCCTGTGAGGAACAGCACTCTGTCCTGATTCTTAGCATAAATTGTATGTATGCTTTACTGATAACAATGTATACTCTATTCAGTCCCGAGTCATGACAAATACTAAACTCATTTCTGCTCTTCACAGAACGACATCCTGTTCTGACTCTTGCCATAAGCTACATCCAGTTCTCAGTTATTATTTCAGATGTATCCGTTACCAAGTCATAATGGACACTAAAACCAGTTCTCATTTTAAGAGGAGCATCATAAGTCCTGAGTCATGACACAAGCTGCATCCAATACTAAGTTAATCACATGAGATATATAATAAACTGTATAATCATAATGTAAACTAAATTACACCTAGTCGAATTTCTGAGTGAAACTGCATTCAGTGTTAATTCATAACATCACCTGCTTCTAGTTCTTAATTATGAGTCATGCAGTCATGGTTTATAAATGATTCACTGTTATCAACCCTCTAGTGATGAATCATTCTGAATGCTTGTAAATTAATGCAGGTAGCTTTGAGTGAAAAAAACAACGGTATATTCGTTTTTTGAACACAGCAAGCTGGACCTGGTCTATTCAAATGCGAATGCCTTTAAATGTAAACCTGTGGTATATCTGGATAGATCCGACCATCTATCTATCTATCTATCTATCTATCTATCTATCTATCTATCTATCTGTCTGTCTGTCTGTCTGTCTGTCTGTCTGTCTGTCGGTCGGTCGGTCGGTCGGTCGGTCGGTCGGTCGGTCGGTCGGTTTGTCTGTCTGTCTGTCTGTCTGTCTGTCTGTCTGTCTGTCTATCTATCTATCTATCGCCAGAGACACCCAGTCCTAAGTCATGATGTCTTAAGTTTGAGAGAAACAACACTCAGTAGTAATTAATGGTAGCAATAGTTCTTGATTCATGACACAAGCCTTTATCCAGTCCTGACTGACGATATACATGTCATCCAGTCCCAAGTCAGGATGTACATTGCATCCTGGTCTAAATGTAAGAGAGCCAAAGTCATGACATACTTTGCTTCTTGTTCTAAGTCATTATATAAATACCGCTAGCTACTTCAGTTTTTTTTTGTGGGCTTGCTAAAAATTAGACTCATGTGTGATTGTAGTTGCCACCAAAGCTTAGATGTGGGTAAAGCTGCAGGGCAGTAACCGAAACTGGTACCGCTGATGGTATAAACTGACAACACATCCAACACTGAGTGTTAGGGAAAGCATATTGGATGAAGTGTCCCAGAGAAATGTCACCCTAGGCACTATTTGCTCAGAAGGCGCCATGGGCAGAAATCCAGACAGCATTACGTACTCCTTCAGATTAGTTGGCCCACTCCCAGAGACATAATGAGCACAGGGACGCCCCCTTGTGCCAGCATTTGCCAAATGTAATTCTGTTTATAAAAGATGTTTAGTTTTTCAAAGTTGCTATTTTTCTAGTGCATCTTGTTTTTTGAATAATGTATTTCTTCCTTTCTGTTGAATACAATTTACTGGCTGTCTGGATCTGCAGATGTGAAAGTCAAGGTAAAGTAAATATGTTTGACCACCCAGCTCCAGATTAAGACTTTACAGTTCTTTCCTGATCATACTCCGTTGCAATGAACTGCACATTTCTGACCAACAGTTGTTTGCTTGAACTGGTTGATGATTAAGCTGAGATCCATGTACATTCATAGTGATTTATTTTATTATTCATCTTATTATTGGTTTTGGTTAGCCCCATCAACTTTTATGTTTTTGAAGTGCACTGTTACATCTGCTATTTTGATGATGTTATTCATTGAGCAAAGCCATCATGTGACACTGTTCAGCATCATGGTCACTATGTGGAATTGAATTAGTTTGCTTGATAATATTAAAAAAATATAAAACAGTATTGAAACATCTGAGGGGAAAAAGTGCCCTTGCCATGTGACATGAGGTTAGGATCTTCCATTGCAGAAACTTGTGAAGTTGCTACACCTGGTTGTTTGTTTTGTGGGGCAGTCCATACAAGTTTAATTTTTCTGGGGATATAATGCTGACCTACTATTTTTCCTCTTCATCTTAAGTTGTCGGCACAGTTCAAGGGCCAGAGCGTAGAAAGTGAAGAACAGCCCTGCTGGCTGGTAAGTCTTTGTGAGGTAACAGAGAAAATAGCTTGGAAATAAAAGAAAATGACTTTCCAGTGCAGATGCTAACTGTGCTGGGTTGCCTATTAAATACCTTCTCTCAATTACCCATTATTTCCCCTAATAAAACAACTGTGGGCTACATTTTTTTTCTCTCTTTTTGTTTCGGAAAACGTGTTTCAAATGCAACCCTGAAATGAAAATCCCCCTAATGAAATGAAACGTTTGAAGTTTTAAATAAAAAACAGACTTTTTTTTCTTTTTTTTTTTGTTAAGTGGGAGTGCAGAGAAGGAATGGAGTGTATCACAGGTGTCGCGCGCCATGCTTTTTAAACATTTTCAGTGCCTTATTGTCAAAAATAAAGTGAGAGCAACCCGCAATTAATTTCCATTATGCTTGCATGCATATTTCTTTATTTTTAATAGATGAGTTTGAAGCATATAAAGCAGGCTGGAGTCGGAGAGTAGGACAAAATGATTGGGTTGTTTCGCTTGTTAGCTTTGCTTTGCCTAGACGAGTTGCTTTCTGTGAAGTTTTCTGGCACACCACAACTTTAACACTGTTATTGGTTTAAATGTGTTCAAGTAAACGTACGGAGCTTCAACGATAGATGTACTGCCTATTTCTTCCCTTTTGGTGGGAGTTGCATGTCTGCATTCAACGATTATTCTTAGTGGTTTATGCTTGCTGTGTTATTTTAATGGCTCATAAGTGTATCATTTCTAAAATTTATTACACAAGGCAGCAGGTGCTGGGCAACATGGTGGCACAGTGAGTTGTGATACTGCCTCACAAATCTGGTATTTTAGGGTGAACCCTAGTCCTGGACATTATTTGTATGCAGTTTGCATGCTCTTCCTCAAATGTGTTTACTTTCCTCCAGCTACTCTAATTTCTTCCAACATCCCAAACACAGGTTAGGTTATTCCTGACAACCTTAAATTGATCCCCTGGTCAGTATTGGTTTGTTTGTGAATGATGGAACGGCACAACGTCCAGGGCTGGTTATTGCCTTGTTCCCAATTAAGTAGGAATAGGTCCCGATCCATATGACCATGAGTTGGAGTATTACAGTTATGTAATAAAATGCACTTCCTTTAAAATAAATGGTGAGACATTTGGACCTAGAATTGATTGCACAAAGAGGAAGTTGGTGCCAAAGTCAAAATTTTATTATTGATCCAACACAACTAAGCTCACATGCTGAACACTGTTGCAACATCGTTAGCAAGCAGATAGGTCCACTTATTTGGTCATTTTCTGTGAAGACCAAAAAGTATTTCTTGTTTTGTGGGTAATGAGACAGATGATGGACCGTTATTAGAGAGTGAACAAGCAGGTTTCATTCAATTAGATATCCTTGTGGCAGCAATCATACAATGAAAGTTGAAAGATCTCATCTCTATGTGCCCAATGACAACCCTAGTTCAGAGTGTTATCTTCATGAGTAAAGGTGAAATTGGGAGTGTTAGTCCTTCTCGTGTCTTATCTTATCTTATTTCTTCATATTGTGTAGCTAAATGTAGTAAGACTTACTGTGTTTGGCATAATATCCCTAAATGGAGTGACTCCACTAGTAGCCTATGTCCACTGGCCATGGTGTGTCCTTCTATAAATCTGTACGCTTTGTACTCTTAGGGGTACTGCTGTGCAGTAGAACGTATATTTATCCATTTATACTGTAGGTATATGTCCCCATAAGTGCATGTCTTAAGACTCTCCATCAAACAACTGGCGTAGTGTGAATATCAAAATGTCCAAAAACATACATTTCATGTTTGTGCTTGGGAGATGCTTTTTTCTCTAAATGTTGTTACACTGTAAACTGCTTGAAGCAGCCAAGCCTTTACATATATTTTATGTACTGCTTCTTTCTAATATTCATGGCATGAGTAGTGCCTCATAACTGACTCAGATTTGTTGTTTTTTTTTCTGCAGGAGGCTTTGTTCATGCCACACACAGTGTAGAAAGTATGGTCTAATGGCTAAGGTTTTGGATTGTAATCCACAAAGTAGCTTTTTCAGTGCCACTCACTCATTCACTGAGTAATGCTGAGCAATTATTCTGGGGACATATTTATGTAAAAATAAGGATGTGGCTACACTAAGCTTGTATAGTATGGTGCCTTGATACGGTACCTGACAATGAATGGTGCTATATAATAAGATATTATGTCTCATTCTCAGGTATCTCCATGTCACTCATAACTCCGTGGTCTATTTAATTCATTTCCTTTTCCAAGTTGTATCATCTAATTTTTTTTTTTTCTGCCTCATACATGAGCTCATCACAAAATCTAGTGAATTAGTTATTGTGCTTTCATAGACTCTGGCCAGTCAGTAGCAACATCAATACATGATATTACCAATTGTGGAAGATCAGCCTCGACACAGACAGACACGCAGTCTCAGAAGTCCTAAAAACACACACGTTTATTATTTTCTTCACAGTACACACAGCGCACAAACCCACAATACTCAGTCCTTACCCTATTCTTTCCTTTCTTTTCTCTTTACTGCTGCCTCCACTCCTCTTCTGCAAGCTCCGCCCTCTGTCTCCCTATTCCGGCTCCCTGAATGGAGTGAGGCGGCCACTTTTATAATGCACCCGGATGTGCTCCAGGTGCTCCCTAATGACCTTCCTGCAGCACTCCCTGGTGTGGCAGAAGTGCTGCATGGGCACCCAGAAGCACTCTGGGTGTACCTAGTTCCTGTTCCGGCAGCACTTCCTGGTGCGGCGGAAGTGCTGCAGTCCATGGCTCTGTAATCATCCGGGCACCCCCTGGCGGGGCCACATGCCAAAACAGGGTTGAGCTTCTAAGCTCTGATCCCGTAGCTCCGATGCAAACCAGGGCAGCTGCTCTGTTGTGTCCCAGGGGATATATCGCCTCTCTCCTGGTCCTTCAGCTCTCCAGGCGTCCTGGCTGGGCAAGGGTCCCAGCCGTCCGCCACACAAGCATGAGACTCATTGCTAAATTTTTCTGTAGACATTGTAAAGAGAAAATGAGGATTTTGTAAGGTGCTTCATATGTTCTGATGGTACAGTTAATTTTTTAATTTGTCCTGATAAGCAGGCTAGTGAAATTTGCCAGGTGACATGTGTCAGTAAAGTTTGGTGTTCAAAAAATATATAGTAGTGCTAGAGATTCTTGAGGTTTTGAAACTCCTAAAAGATGATGTTGGCATTCTGTCAGAGGTAGCATACACCTTTTAGGGTACCAGTACAACACAAGTCAGATTAGAACTCTATGTCTGTTGAACAAGAGAGCTAAAGGGAATATGAGGCAGCGGCATTAAGGTGGGTGCCAGAAGTCAAGCAGTCCAAAGGAAATGCTTGCAGCGTGAATTCAAAGTCAATGATCCAGGATTGGAAATTCACTTATGCTGTGGCTGTTCCATATTTTTTATTCTTTATAACCTTGGCAAGTAAAACTACTAATGTAATCAGGTACCAGCCTTTTATATATTCTTTGAACTAATCTGACTTTTTGTAGCCAACCTGAAAAGATGTCTTTAATTGATTAAGGGCTGTTGGAAGGGATCCAGGCTGCCACAGACGGAAAAACAGTTTTGGCTTAACCAGGAGGGAGCAGATTTTGCACAATTGTTTTCGGCCCTCTATCCCAACCAATTACTGGCATCTAATCCACCCATGTTGGAAACACATTGCATCAAGGTGCTAAATAAAAAGAGGCTTGGCTACTCCTGTCAGTTTGAGAGTAGTTGGGGGAAGGAAGGCCAGTCTAATTCCTTTTCAGAGCCATCACACTTCTAGCTGAGATGTACAAAACACATAATGTTGTAAACATGTGAATCATTTCCAAGTGTTAATCACACACACTTGTGGTTTTTAGGACGCACATTCCTTTGTGGGTCTCTTATGAGTGTCGCGCAGAATTTTTAGACGTGGTATACAGAAGGAGAGCAGGCCACAAAGTACTGTATTGTAATTTGGTTGTTGTGTAAAGTACCGTGTGATGGTGTTTAATGGTAAAGGCAGTCTAGATAAAAACTGTGAGTGTAACTAGCGGCTCAGAAGTGGTAAGATGAGTTCAACTAAAAGTTAGTGATGTGTATTAAAGAGCAGATCTTTAAATAAAGGGAATTACCTGTCAGCTGACACAGTAGCCTCAAAGCTGCCAGGCCAGCCCCTGTCTCTGTCTATTTTACTGCTACTAATAATTTTCATATGGAATTTCTCCTGGTGCACAAGTTTCATTTCCTTTTTAAAAAATATCTGATGACAAATACCTTTTCATTTTAAAATCTTTTTTCTGGAGCATGTAAGCATGCAACAAAAATACAGACTGGAGCAAGAACTGTGGGAATAGTTTTTGTTCAAAGCTACATTTGAAATTTTAAGTGTTGTTATACTTTTGTAATATATATATGTATATAAATGTATATGTGTCCATTGGAGACAGCCTAAGGGCTTGGTGAAAGCAATTGCCCGCTGGACTAGGTGTTGGTGCTGTGCTCTAATATATACCTGCACTTCTCCTCTCTCTGCAGAATGGGAGATTGACTTCACTTCCATTGTCCGTCCACCGGAACCCACCATATTTGCAATAATGGTGTACTGTAATGTTTAAAGCAAACAATTGCGGAGATATCTTCTAAACGTTTGTTATTGAACTGGAAACAAGATGGCCAGTTGCTGGGTTAAATTACATCAGCAATAGAGTGGCTGTCATTCTTCATTGCTGTGGTGGAAGGAGAAGTCATTAGAACATAGCACTAAACCAGGGTCTATATGTACAGTATATTTATACATATCATATACTGTATGAGCCAAATAACAATAGCTCAGGTAAGGTCCTCTGTCAGTGATGGTGTCCTTCATTTCAAGGGACCATGTGTCAGCATTTTACATGGTGCCATTTGTGTTGGTTCTTTCTTTCTGTCTTTTCTGCATAATTTCCTTCCAATCATCAATGCATTCACTAGAAATGTTTTTTTATCTTGATGTGACTAAAATATTTTACTTTTAGCGTAACTGCAGGTGAATTCAATGGTTTAGAGTTCGAAATGTACAGAGACTACAAACACAAAATGAGGAAAATTTAAGAAAATAAAGAACAGGATAGAGAAATAATTGATAAAACTGGTGTGTCTTTCTTGAGGGAGAACATGGCTGCAGGTAACAGGTTAAAGGTGAAACATGAAGGAAAACACCAAGCACACCTTGGCCTATTTGAGGAATAGGCAAGTTGGTTTCGATCAGCTTGCACAGTTACGATCTATAGTCAAGCTAGCACTGAATTGTTTTAAAAAATAATAAGAAGGCTTGCTAGAGGAGGCTATGGTAAGAGACAAAGAAAATGAGCATGGACAAATGGGTGACAACACAGTAGTAATGAAAGTATACAGTAGCTCCAAGATTTGAAGGGCATGCTGAAAAACCTGGCAAGCTGCCAAGAATCTACTCAACAGGAGTCTTCAGAAGCTAAACATTTGATAGAAAACAGTTATGATTATAAAAATCATAGTAACTGTTTCAAATGCAATATAAAGCAAATAAGGTGCAAATATAAATAATTTGGCACCCTTAGCTGCAAGAGAGAGAAAGAATACTAGCAAGCAGGACAACATTTTCTTACCAGTCAACCTCACATATAAAGCCAATAAGCCAACTGGCACTGACTTGTGATCTTGGACATCCTTGACTCAACAATCCCCTTTTAGCAGGATTCAGATCTTGTCACCATGAATGCAGCTTTAGCGTACATACTATAAGAGAAGGTTAGGATACAATCTGCAAGAGCTAAGAGTATTTATATGATTATGAAACTCAGTCATGGGAAGATCAAACTCCATCTCATCCCCAAATTCGCAAAAATAACCTGAAAATTATGCCAGTCTAGGATAAAAAAAGAGCAAAAGACAACTGATGGCCTTCATTTTCTTTTCTTATTTTCATCAGAGCAACAAGAAAAAGAAAAGATTATTAAGAATTATTGCCATTAGGGCTCTCTTTCCAGTGGAAGGAGAAAATCGTTTCATTTATAATTTATACCCTCAATTACTATTAATAAAGAGATATTTCAGTGGAGAAACCGCATGGGACAATTACAAGTAACGTAGCATTAACATTTCTGTTTGAACATTTCCATCCCAATTTGTTATGGAGTTAATAAGAGAGATGATCCCCCTTGACTTTTTCATGAAATTATGATATGGATATGATATTTTAATCTATCAGCCACTATAATATATTCGGCCAGTTAATTGGACCCCAGCGAGAGCCTGGGCTCTGACAATGTGAATTGCTGGAAGGAGGCAGAGGGATGGGGGTGGGTGTCTAATCCTAGAGAGTTCCTGAACTCTGAAGAGGCAGAGAGCCACTGCTGCTGGAGCGCTTAGTGATAGCCGCTGGGCTCCTCACGTGATTTCCGCCCATCTCTCTTTCTCCTTTCTTAGTGACACCTTCTGGAAGAAAGGACAAACAGTACAAGTGGGTCTGTTGTTTCTGACTCCAGCTAGGACAGCACAAAGTTAAGACATTTACCCTATTTTTTATTTATATAACATCGCTTTCAGCCCTCCTTATTTGTTGGCCATAGAGATAAAATCTCTAGCGAAAGCAGTGTCTTACCATCACACCAACACTAAAGTAATTGTAACACTTTTAAAAAACATTTAGTGACATTGGCTTATACATGCAAATGACAGTGAATAAAATTTAAAAATGTTTTTTTTTTTGTTAAATTCTCTAGGCTGACAGGCAACCCTCTGATGCATCCATGCCATTGTCTACTCAATCAACATGCTGCTACTCATTGGCATTGACTATTTATTATCATTGCCTGGCAACTGTAATTATTAGCCCCTCATCTGGGGCTGCTTTGACATTGTTAGTCACTTAATTGAAACAATAGTCAAGTATTTCCTAGTGCTTCATCACAGAACCATACTCTTTCTCTCTCGTACTTGCTCATGTTTTGCTTTTCTGTTTCTCTCTAACTGATGTTTTCTAATTTTAGCTGATCAGCTTAGCTGTTTTTTCTTAATTTTTGCTATGCTGTGCACTGTTAAATCATTGACTTACTTATGCCTAAACCTATCAATTTTTTACATGCTTTACTAACATAATTGAACCAGCATCAAATCCAATACAACCATCTTTGTGTACTTGCAACCCCACTGCATACCACTTTGGTGTGCATTGCCAGCCTCTTGATGGGATGCTTCTCATGGTAAAGACTGGTAGTGATAATTAGTCAGTGTAGCCTTCAGATTATACTGAAGTGGCAACAGCAAATGAGGTGAACTGAAAGATGCTGAATAACACTAAGGAAATGAATGAGATTTCCCCACTTAGAACTCATTTGGTATAATACGTATCAATATATTAGGTAAAAGAATCCAACATCTGCTTTGTTTATTAAGTAAGGCCAGCATAATCATTCATTATAACATTCACAAACCCTGCGTCAAGTGCTTATGTACACACCCTTAAAGGTCTAACTTAGAATCACTAGTTAACCTAATGTTCATGCTAGAGGTCTTCTTCTGTGAGACCTAACTCACCTAACTCAATTTTTTGCTGTGTAGCACTAAAATTTAAGAGTAGTATGCAGTTGTTAGTAGGTTGTGAATTGGTGATCAGAGCATAGATGAACCACTGAGAAACTTATTGAAAAATGTGTGTATATATAATATAATATAATATAATATAATATAATATAATATAATATAATATAATATAATATATGTTTTATTATTATTATAATTTATCATTGATTTTATAAGCACATCCAATCAGAAAAGAAGAAAATATAACATGTGAGTCCATGGTGCGGAGGTGTCATCATTTTTATTTTTAAACCAAGGTTTGGAATGAATCATTCCAGGCGTTGTGGTGCATATGCATAGCAGTTTGTAAGGCAGATGCACGATAAGATTACTGGTTGCAGTATTGTATTTCTTTTTTCCTGTCATTCACTCTGTATACGTATTGCTGTACCTTTAGATGGACAGGGTTAATGGCATGTATGGCTGCACTGCTTTCAGTGTGCATTTTGCTTGGTGTATGAGTGAACAGCACATAAGTTAAATGTGTACATTTGCAGCATATACACTAAAAGAAGGAATATCTATCTGTCTATTAGGGTGACCAGATTTTGGTTCGTTCTTCAAAGAAGACTTTCAAGGGGATGGATAATATCAAAGTTTGTCACATGCCTTCATATAAAATGATTTATTATTAATTTTTCTAATGAATCACCATGATAAATTTAAATGTCTTAGCTGATATTTATCTTGCATAATAACAAAAGAAAGACAATCACAAAACATGATATTTTCATATTGATGCTTTTTTTAGCACATCAGACTTCTTAACATTTGAAATAGTGAAGACAGCTACATGCATCATAACTTAGGAGAAGTCCTTATTGGCTTCAAAATTGATCAGCTTTAATAGAACATTTTGAAACATAATGAACCTAGCTTCAAATATCTGTCATTTTTACTGATGAACTCTCTCTTTTATCAAAAGTTTTGTGGTTTTCAGAATGAAGATGAGGTTTAATCGCGCATGCCTGCTCTACTGATTGTACATTTGGCTTCGTAATGTCAGTGTTGAAAGCTCAGGTTTCTATCTATCTATCTATCTATCTATCTATCTATCTATCTATCTATCTATCTATCTATCTATCTATCTATCTATCTATCTATCTATCTATCTATCTGCTACATGCACTTTCAGTCACATTTTATAGCAACTCAGACAACTTTCTGCTTTGCATTATTGATCACCCATTGTTATGAACAGAGGTCCCAGGCACAAAGTCTCAAAGAAATCAAATCATAATTAGTAACAAAAAGAATCATGTGGGATATTTTTTCAAATATGTTCTGTTGCACAAAATAACCTCCAAGGAGTTGGCTGAAACATAATCCAAGGCAAATAATATCTAAATCCACAAGCCCAGTACACAGAGGTTAAGAATCTAAAAAATCTGAAGAAAAATCACAAAAACAATGATCAGCAGAGAAACTCACCACACCACAAGCCCAATCAATGACTGTGTGTTTTCTTAGCCTTTTTAGGGTTTAGGACAGTTCCATTTGATGTTAGGCAGGTGCTCCCACCCCCCCCTCCCCTTGAGGGACAACCCACAAAATACAAACAATAGCAGAAAATATTTTGATATACAGAGATGAAGTAATCAACTAAGTTGACATAGAAAATTAACAAAATAAACATAAATTAGACATTTGACACACAACCGGGGGAAAACCTGGCTGTAACACCACACCTATACAACTATAAAGGGTTGGTTTTGGATGGTTTCTTGCACCTCCATGGTATTAAAATTAATCTTCTCCATAACATGAAGAAATATCTACCATAAATTAAAGGGAGGAAAATATATTTATCAAATATGGGTTAAAAGTAAAAGTACAAGGTTCCTTCTATACACCCTATGCTAGCAGGGATAAGCTTCAGCAACAACCATGTTGGAAAATGACACAACAGTGGCTGCAAATGCTTTACAAATTCAGACATGCAATATTATAACCAGTTTGTCATTGGGTAGTCCTAGAAAGGACAAAAAAGGAGCTTTTTACCAGGAGATGACAATAGGAAATGGACTAAAACAAAAGGATTGATAAAAGGGCAGGTGTGGGTAACATCAAAAATCCAAAAAAAGCAAAAATAGCAGCAAACTAAAGCAAAAGATGAGAGCAAGAGTCCTAACCATAACTAGATATTCCTTTCCTTAATTAAAATTTACTAGAGTGTTAGAACTGAATCCAAAGCTTGATCACTATGTGCTATGTCTCTCCATCTTATATAGCATCACTGCCATAATGTAAAGGTTCACTTGGCCTTCATGTCACATGTTAAGCAATGACCACAGAAGCCATAAACAACATGACGTTACCCATGAGAGAAACCCACAGAACGGTGGAAGATGCAAACATTTTCAAAACATAATACTTTTATGAAACCTCATTATAATAAATGAAAGATGTGCAAAAGGAATTGTAACATACAAAACAATTAACTTTTCATATTTTTTATAAAATTTCTTTTTATTGATAAAAGGTGGCACTAGACTGTGCAACGTAGCAGTGACATGCTGTATTCTATATACGGACCAAACAATTATCTTTAAAATAAGTCATTAATTTACTGTATTCTTTTGGGTCATGAGTGATCTGGAGTCTATTCTGATAGCACTGAATACAAGACAGAATTTAATGCACACTTACACTCCTTTGTTTTGGGTTATTTCTTTAATTTGTCTTCTGTGTTCAGTTTCATCCTCAAAACTCAGTTTGGTTTGTGAGCATTGTACAAGTCAAAATACATAACCTTTAAGTATAAAACACACAGGATATAATAATGTTAGGCAAGTTTTGTGACATTCAAGGTGATGTTTGAGACAGTGGAGACAGTTTCTGGACCTATTACTGTTCATTCAAACACATTTTGCACTTCTGTGTTATGTATTTATATTTGGAAATCTGTATAATTGCTTTGAATCCACCTTTAGAAAAGATTGCTTTATAGCAATGAAGTGAATTAAACTGAATGGAGTAGTGCCTTGCTGCTGACTGTTAACTGGCTGTCCAAGATTGATTCCTGAGTTGTGCCTGATGCTGCAGAGATAGCACCTTGCTCTCGATGATTCTGAATTGAATAAATGGATGTGAAAATGAGTGATTGGGTGATTGCATGTGCTGAGTAAAGCACTGGGGGCTGCATGAGCATCAGGACCTAGCTAGAAGTGTGGCCAGTCAGAACTAAATGCTTGTTGGTTTAGTATAAAATCAGAATAGGAGACAAGTAACAGAAGAAAATGAAGCAAGCATCAAATTTAGACACAGATGTTAAAGAAGAGAAAAAGGCATAATATGTAATGAGAGGGATATGCTGAGATGCATTTGAAAAGTGGAGATAGCCACCATATCTTCCTTCCAATTCAACAAACAATCATCATTTTAAGGTATTTAATAATCTGGCCAAAATTTAAAAAAAATAAAACCAAAAAAAAACCTGCCAACTAAAATGCCATCCTTTCTCTTTTCTGCTTGAAAGACTTAAAGCTGACAGGGCAGAGTAGTCAGTGCTGTGGCCTTACAATTTGAGAGTCCAGGCTTTAGCTACTGATGTTTTGGATATTCTTCCATTGTCTACTCAAGGCCCTTTCTTTTTTTTTTAAATTACTTAAATTTACAGGTTATGGTGAATGGTGTCTATAAACTGAGGAGGATGGCATGCAAAGAGCCAGCACCACCATTAAAGTGAATTAGGCCTTCACCTGATTATAAGTGGGAAGGACCCAGCCACACAGCCTAGCTACCGAACAGTTGGTTGGTGCACTAATTAGCTTGGCCTAGGGCGCAAAATAAAATAACCTAGCACTGGCACTGGGCATACATGTGTTGGAGTGTTGCTCAGTCCAGGGATGGTTACTGTCTTGCATGTAATGCTGCAGAGACAAGCTTAGGCTCACTGTAACCCTAAATTAGAGTACATGTTTTCAGAAAGAAAAGGCAGCTTCTTGTTTGGTAGAATTTTAAGGGTATGCGACTTGTTTCAAGGAATGAAGTCCTATGCACCTCATTAGGACTATTTGTTCAGTAGCTCACAAGTTTGACTCCCAATCTGGTGATTCTAAGATGTTTTACTAGATCTAAAATTACACAACCCTTTATAATTGCAGTATACTTTTCAGCTGAGACTTCACATTTGCTACACTTTTCAGTGTTCTTGACAGTCATACTTACTGCAATGAAGATTACATTTTATAATTTTTCAGGCATGTTGTCCAATGAGTTTGCTCTGTGTTCATTGTTGATCCCTGTGCCATACAGAATTTAGTCTTGTGGATGAACAGCCAATGCAGGGCATTGTCACCCCAAGGTTATCTGACATTACCCTGAGAAGTCTTATGAGTCTTGTATGCCAGGATGAGGCAGGGTGATAATAATATCAATCAATTGCAAACCATTGCTCAGGACCATTGCAGATGGAGAAAGTCTGTGGAAAGAATCACTACACCTTAAACCCTGAAGTTGCAAGCATGAAGATGAAATGTGTGAGCGAGGAACTAAATTGTCTTTTACTCAGATCAACAAACACTAATCCGATGCAATAACACCTGCACAATTTACAAGAAAAAAATCTAAGGATCCTATAAGCTTTCTTCAAAACTACAGCTCACTCCATTGACGAACAAAGAATAAAAGAAGGAGCAGATGGGGATGGTTTTGTTCAGTGACCCATCTCGTGTGGGATTTCACACATTCTTAGGTGGTATTCAGGGCAACAGTGGTGCTAATTGGTGGTCCGTTGAATTTACCAAAGGGTCTTGTGAGCCAGGAAAGTTGCTCTGGTGGAGTGATAAATTTCTAAGTAAGCAACCCACTGAGACGGAGCTTTGAATAGAGATGAATAAACAAATAAGCCATGACGACTCTGCTTGTACACTGTTGTTTCAGCCGGAGCACTGGAAGGGGCCTGAACTTTCTTCCAGAGGGTCTTTTAAAGTTGTTGCAGCTCAGAATAGCTTTTAAGAAACCATATGGGAAACAAGCCTATGTTATAAAGAAAGTACTTACTCTGTGGTATTAGGTTCATACCAGTTGCTGGTGGACGGCAAACTTTACCGTATAGCGGGTTTCATACTGCCCACTTGTAGTTGTGCAGGGTACTGTGATTAACATGAGGTACCTTATAATTCAAAAGAGTAGCATTGCATTGATCTGATACATTTTGATAAAATAACTTCAACCTTTATAGCTTGTTAGAAATGGAGTTATTTACAATTAAAGTACTTGCTTGTATGCTCATGTTGATTTAATTATTTTTGGAATAATATCTTCACCTCTCTGTACACTTCATTTAAGTAATCTTTTATTATCCATTTCTAGTGTTAGTGCTATACTGGTACTTGATTGTGCCTTTTGGGTAGAATTATCAAAAATATAAAATGCTATCTTGTGGCAGGAGACAGAAGATTATCACTGAGGACTTACAATCCTCCAATAATATGAATTCCATTGTTTTTGAACTGCATCGTTTTAGGAACTGATTTGGAAAGTTTGGTTTAAGTGATTTTCTGGTTCAGTATTTAGAGAGCTTATTTAGAATGTCTTTGTTGTCAGTGATACTACTTAGATTCTACATACTCATACCTCATGCTCTCTACCCCACTGAATTCAGGGCAGGGTACTGTAATTCAAGTGTTTATCATCCACCATCATGATGGGGAAAACCTTACTACTGTCTTAGCCCACTGAGAATGAGTTAATTTTCAAATGGGATGTGGTCACTGTCGATAAACATCATACAGGGCTGAAAACTTACAAAATAAAACTAAACCTTGTTAACTCATATGTATTTATTTAATAATCCGTGACAGTGCTTGATATGAAATGTACCATATAAATTAAGGATTTATTGACTGTCATAGTATTGGGTGGGTATGATTTTATCAATATTGATTTCACCCATTAGGAGACTATTACACTGGATCATTGCAGAGGGAGGCCTGTGGGAACGATGTACACACTTTAAAACTGAACTTGCAAACATGATCATCAAATTTGCAAGACAGGATCTGAATGGCCTTTTACACATAACAACAAAATGGATCAACGTTCATACCATGCAACAAACCCTGCCCAGCTTGAAACATCTATATAATAAAAGCCCAATGCCGTGTCCATGTTCGGGTCCGCGTTCCTTTTGGCTGTATAGCTGCCCCGTACAAAAGCCCCAGTCCGTCCCCTCTCAGAATTCCTGCTTACCCCACTCCGTTCTTTCCCTTTTGCTTTTATTTTTCCTGTTCCCGAAAATCTTTTCAAAACAAAAGTAAAGAAATAGACAGAGCATCACATTAACGTCTTCTCCCTTCTGCCTATTAAATAATCAATAAAATGAAATAAAAAAATCACGAAAGAAACAGAAACCACAACCTACCCTTACAGCGTCCACCGCGCTTCTGACATTACAGCCAAACACGTGGTGTATGCAGGTTATGAGGTGTGACGCTAATTAATGCCCGTACTACAACAGATTATATTTTTCATATACTATTAACTATTTACAGGGATCAACTCTTTTGGGGAAGTTCATAACAAAAAAAAAAATTTAAATTATAAATAACATGTGCACTTGAGTATTTAGAGCCCCACGTCTGAATCGGATGGTTCCCCTGGTCACCAATTCATGTGTTTCACTATGCTCACTATGCCTTTCCGTCTTCAGCTACCCATGTGCACTTGTATGGAGGAGACCTTACGGAACAATGCCGAAACGAAATGCAACTAAACCTGCTGCTGTGAGAGAGGACACATTACAGCGTGATCACGAAGCAAAGAGGCAAAGGCGTGACAGTCGCTCGCAAGAAACAGACACTCAGCATTCACACAGATTAGCTCAACGACGTGTCTCTGCCGCACAACGAAAGGCAACTGAAACCCCTACAGAGAGAGAAGACAGATTACGCCGTTATCGCGAAAGAAAGAGGCAAAAGCGTGCCAATGAGACACCCGACGAGAGGTCCTTATGATTGAGTCCTTCAACTGTGGTCATCCAACGCGCAGCCAAGTTGCTAGTAATCTAATGATCTTATGGACTTTATTCAGACTCAAAACTCATTCCATATAAGAAAAATAAATGAAAGAGGGTGCAGATGAGGATGGCGTTGTTCAGTGACCTAGCTTATGTAGGATTTCACACATTCTTAGGTGGCATTCAGGGCATTTGTGGTGCTAATTGCCAGTCTAGGAAGTGTTCCTAAGTCTTTATACTCTCTCTCTCTCTCCACTGCATCTCCAATATAGTGCTGCAATGCCAGTATTTATCAACCTTGATGGCCATACAACTTGAGGAGAACTTTCTACTGCCATATTCTGCGTTTTTGGCTTTTGTTATCTGATTATTTAAAATGAGATCTGTTGGCTGAAGATCAGCATTTTTATTAAGTGGACTGATTTTCAGCAATCTGTTCACTATAAAAATTTTCCATGTTCATTTTTACTTTAGTTTGAAGGATTGGTATAAATAGATTCCTCCTCCATAGTCCCCACTGTACATAGGTGATGTTATGACTGTGAGGAGACTAGTGAAAAACTTCAAGCCAAGGCCAAACCATGGATGAACCAACTTTTAGTATACGGCCTCAAGTAAAACCTAGATCAAACAGAGTACCTGGAATATGGACCACAGTACAGCAAAAGCGTTAAAATCAATGTGCAGCCAAGCTAAGAAACTACCACTTTTAAGTGCCTAAGTTCCCAGCTAGACGGGAAAAGAAAACATCTATTTGTAAGAGCCAACTATTCACTTCAAGAATAAGATATAAGCAACTATTTTGTAATTAAAAGATGTAGTTGAAATTGAAGTTCAAAGTGTATAAAATTGTAGTCCAACCCATGCTTTGTAAAGCTAAGAGTGCTCCCTGGTGATGAAGAGACACAAACAAATAAAGATGCCTAGATGGGGTATGGTAATCACCTGCCTGAACAAGATTCAAAACAATAACAGTGATGCCAGTCATTGAAAAAGCCATTGAAGTCCTGCTTTGAAGATATAGGCATATATTGAGATGCAGCCCTCTCGGAGTCATAGTAGAAGCACCACTGTCAAAGTCAAGTGAACAAGGCTGAGAAGGAGATCAAAGTTGCAATGTTAAAACATAAAAGCCTAAAATCAAGGATACACAGAACCATGATAAATGGAGGTTGTTCAGCCAAAAAGTGGACTCTACACTGCTGGAAAATCAAATCACTGGGAAAAGTACAAAGAAGATGAAGACAAAGAATGTGAGAGCGTTTCACAGTACACAGTATTTACAGTACATTCAAGATATGTTTATGGAGTCCAATATTTGGAAGGAGTGCTTGAAATGATCTTATTGACTAGGATGTGGCTTCAAGCCTAAGTTTTTTCATGCAGGCCACTCATTTAATTAAATGTCAGACACCCTAGTGTGGTATTGCAGTACCATTCTCTCCTATTGCTGGCACCACACAAGTTTTTAAAGTTTCTGACAGATGACTTTGGCAATTTGGTTGGATTTGTAAGCAATAAAAAAATAGGATCTACAGCCGAGCACAGTTTCCAAGGATCAACAAAGCCGAAAACATTTTCTCTGCTGAGTTTTTATTTTCCTCTAGTTCAGAATTTTCTGAATTTCATGTCACGTTTCATTTAAACATTGCAGTATTCTCAAGTGATAGCATGCTTTTATACCCTTTAGTCTGCAAAAAATATTTTATAAGCACTTCATAGGCTGTCTGTAAAAAGCTGGGCGAGAATTTATGTGAAATATTAAAAAATGGAGCAGCATTAATCACCCTTTCTTGTTTATTAAAGCAGTAAACGTTTCATTAAATCGTTTATCACACGAGTTGAGCGATGGGGCTGGAATTAGCGCCTTCAGCGCACTGATAGATAGTATTCTGGGCAGAGTTCTGCCAGCGGAGACCAAAATACTTGGCGGCCCTGGAAAAGCCAGCAGTCCTTTTGGAAAATTGAATTTACCTTAATGTAGTTTCTTTCTTTTTTCTATTTTTTTAAACATCTCTGCAACTGGGAAATGCGATAGCTAAAGAGGCATGTGCAGCCTGGCTGATTAAAAGAAAGAAATGAAATAGTGACGTGCAAGCAACTTGCGGCCAGGCGACTGAAAATTATCCACAGAAGCGGGGCGACTAATGGAATCAGAGGCGCAGATGCACGTCTCTCCTTGCCGTGCTCGAATGAGAGGGAATGGACAGGCCCGGCTGTTCTATGAGGATTTATTATCTGAACGTTTTATCAGAAGTGAGGGAGATATAGACAGGCGGAGACTGATACAAAGAGATAAGGAGATCACTAGATGCGTCGTCCCATAGATGTACTTTTAGATATGGCATATCAGGCAGTTTAATTCTGACAACTGATATATGTATGAAATAATTAAATAAATTAGGCAAAAATAATCTCATCTTATCAGACTATTCAGCGGAAGCCCACTGACTTCCACGTCTCCGAAATGAGCAATCGTAAATTCACCACTTCCATTTGGCCCCAGAATAATAACATCTTAATTATTATTTTTGCGCTCTATAACATAATTCTTTAGGATAATGATTTTTTATGCCTGTGACATATTGTCAGAGGGTGACATAAAACCCAGGTGACATGTGACATTTGGAAAAGGTCACACAGCCCATCTCTGCTCACGTCTGTCTTCATAACACTGGCACTTGTCATATTGAAACTGGCATCAGAGATCTGCGTATTGCATGAGATTGCCCCCCCCCACTTCATCTCGTTGCTTTCCATTTTTTTTTTTTTTGCTACTTAAAAGAAAGAAAGAAAGAAAGAAAGAGAAAAAGAAAGAAAGAAAGTTAAATATGGTTATCTTCATTGTACTAGAAATATTTTCACTAAGTTCATAGCGCCATATTGGCTGGGGTAAAGCAACCTCCAAATACTGAGCTAAGCAATTAGTCCTTATAATAAGAAACATCATATACTCAGACTCGCATATTCTAGTCTAGGGTCATAGGGGTGCTCACTATCATTTAGTTTTATATTATGCCTTTAAAATATATTTTAAATAGATACAATAAATGTGAAAAGGTTCACTTTATTGCAGAAAATGTTCAGTCCTAGTGATGTAATTTATGAAACACCATCAAATCTCAACCACTATGCAGTGCTGATGGTGATGGAGATGATATCTGGAATGCATGGCATTTAAACTTGTTAAAAAGTTAGGGTTGCAGTAATCAATGTAGCCATAAGCATCATATGTTAACCAGACCATTCTGGGTTACCGGTAACTTCAATTAACCGACCTTCAGTACTGTTGAAATAAAACGGGTCATGCTGAACAGACAAGGCAAGTTGGTATGAAAGGTTACAATCGGGGCTTGGTTTGGCCACACTTTGTACGTAAGAAGAAACCATTCTGCTAGTAGCGCTGAGGCAGGTAAGTAAGCAAGTTAACCAATCTGGTAGGTAAGGAATTGAAAGACTTGTTGACTCAAGTTTGACAACAGAGTTAAAATTCTTAATTTAATGTATTAATTGTTCTTGAGTTGTTTTCAGTTAAAGAAAGAAAAGAAAGAAAGAAAGGTGTATGTGGCATTATTAGTCAGACTGAGCTCCCCAAATCTGAAGGTGTAAATCTTGAACAACTTCATTACCTGTGTCATTCCATGGACCTGCTGTTCACACCCATTTTCCTAGAAGGTCAGAGGTTGCTTAGAAAAGTCATATTTAGCATGTTTACTTGAAGTATATTTGTCATCACACTGATTAGTTAACCACACCTTCACTATCACTCAGTGCTTATTTTTATAGTCCTGAAACCTCTTGTATGTTCCGTCTGGCTTTCATTTGTATACTATGCTTTGTCTTTCTAGTGACTAAACCTTTTACTTTGCTTTTTTTAATACTGACCTTGTCCTTTTGTTTCAGTTGGCCTTTGTTCCTGTTTGTTCCTTTATACACTTCCACCCATCTCAACCACATAACTGCTTCTTCCTCACTTCCCTCTTTCTTCCTTTGTATCTTCATTAAACAGCTCATTGGTAACTTTAGTTATCACCAAAGTCCAGTTTTAAATCCTGATACTTGCAGATTGAACTCACTTCTTAATTAAAGGGGAAATGCAAATATTATTAGTGAAGACTCGGTTGATTGTGGACTAGCCACTAGAGCTGCCACAGTAGTGTCACAGTCTATAGGGCTACAGTGCACCATAAAATTCCCAAAACCACTTTATCCAACTAAGGGCTGCCGACTACCACAGAGTACCCTGGCAGCAGTGGGCACAAGTGTGAAAACAGCCCTGGAGGGCATCCGTTTTTTTTTTACGAAGCCTAGAAGTACACAATGTGCCAGTGAATTTTTAAGTAAGGGGACGAGATCCATTAGGAAAATTCTACTTTTATGTGAAAGAGTAATTTATTTTTAAAACTAAATGATTACATATCATTACCATATACAATATGTATCCATTTTTTGTTGTGATAGGCCTGATGAGGGTTAAGTTAAATAAAGTACACACCAAACACCATATTTCATCAGTTTGTGGCCAGTCCTAGGTTAGCTATGAGATATTTGCCTATCTGTCCAATTATTCTGTCATTTTCTGGACCCTCTTAGTGCTCCACAATAACAAATAGAAACTCTTTAGACAGCATCAGGTCATTCAGAAAACAGGAACAATATCTGAATGTGGTGTCAGTCTGTCATAAGGCACCCAGTTTACAGTTTGGAGTTACTAATTAACACACTAGTTGTAAGCATGAGGGAGGAAACCAGAATAATACCCAGGGAATCTCCACACATGCAGTGTCCGGGCCAGGTGTAAAGCTGAAATCTGTGAACTGTGGAGCAGCAGGGCGAAACACTTTAACATTGTATTGTGCCTGTATTATTATTGTTATTAGTGTTTTTTTCAAAGTGACTTTAAAAGTCAGAACAATTTTTCCAGTGAGTCCTGCCCTTGTAGCTTCCTACCAGTTGACTATCCTTGGCATGATACAAGATCTCAACTGACTCTTAATGATTTGGAGCAGGAGTAACAAGAGTTTTAGTCCTTTAAAACTGTTAACTAATTAATGTGACTTATGTCCACCTTTTAACCAGCACTCATAGTTTGTATCTGCTGGGGATATAGGCTGGTAAATTTAAGAGTTAGTCCAAAATCACTTTCTGCTACCCCACCATGTTCAAGTACACCAATCAAAACAGTACACATGTTGCCTCTGTGTCTGCACAAAATATATTATTTAATTCTGAGACAAGTGTTAACCAAACCATTTACATGAGATTTGATATGTGGCACCTAATCAAAAATAAGTGAATTCACTATATATATGTTCTTCATCAGAAGTAAAGAGTGAGCAGTTAGGCTACATCCACATTGTGATTTAAATGCATGCCTTTCCACTGAAGTGCTATATATGTGTTGGCTCTCTATATTCCAGTAATTGATCTCCTGATTATTTTTTCTTTCCTTTCTGAACTATGTTTTAAGACCCGATAGACATGCTGGGTCTTCTAACTGAAGGTTACTGGCAGCCACTTACCATTCCAATCGTGTTCATTAGGCAGAATGCAGATCATCTCATGCTGTACGTAATGGCTATTCCAGGTCAAAAACTGCATTCTCTTTAGCTCTTGTCGAGGCATATAGTGGCTTAAATTATTATTAGTAGTATTTTTTAAGATGATCAAATCAGGGCTGCCCCAGAGGTAGGGGTTACTGCTATTTATATTGTGCTCATCAGAAATTAACTGTAGGACAAAAAAATGTCTAGTCAGCCAAACCCGATGCCAGCCTCTTGCTAGTAATTGATAGTTCATTCCCATTAGAGATGCCTGTCATCTTACAAGTTTCCATTTCTGGAAGAAAACCAGTAAATGTACAGAAGGCAGCTTCCTATGGTTTTGTGATTTGTCACTATACAGCAGAAGGCTTAGCTCAGCTGCCTCTGCCTATCTATCCCAGAGTGCCTCGCAAGGGTAACGAAAAGGACAGCATCCCTGTAATGGCTTATGCCCTCATAGACACCAAGGCATATGAGCTCTCTTGTGTTTGACCTGGCCTGTCACTCACGTCAGGCTCACTGAGGGTGTCCGCAGGCCAGAGAGCGGCAGTTATGTATCGGCTATAACACTCAGTACTTACAGCATGACAGCTTTAATGGTGATGGCCATATTATAGAGAGGGGGAGAGAGTAAAAGAAGCACTTTACAGGGACTGGTGACGGCAACCTGGATAACAAGGACATGGTATGCTTGTGGGGGAAAATAAATGCTTAAAAGGTTAAAAATGACCCTGATAATTGTCAGAGTAGATTGGTAGTTGACATTAGATACAGATGCTGGAAAAGGGGTGGGATTGATGGTAATATAGTGACCAGAAGCTCTGGACAAGTGGACTTGGATCATTACAGGGAGCTGTATTGTAAGGGAAACAAGTAGGGGAGGCAAATGAATCCATCCATTTTCTTGACCTGCCCAGTCCAGCTCAAAGATAGATGGAAATGAAGCCCATCCTAGCTACATCAGGAAACAAGACATGAACCATCCCTGGGGATCAGCAGTTCACTGCAGGACATACTCACACCAAGCACCATACTTACTTATAACAGGGTCAATTTAAAGTAAACCTAACATACACTGTCTTTGAGACATGGGTGGAAACCAGAATCAAAAGAGAAATCCACATTTAAGTCTCAAATAGACTGGGCAGGCAAGTGATTAAACTTGGAATCTTGTTAACCTCTGTGCCTTATTAGGTGACATGGGAGTGATTTGTTTTCACAGAAGTATAGGGTGAGTATTTTATGTTCCTAAGTTAAAATATGACAGTTTGGGGTGGTGGACACAGGTTGGGGGTCAGAACGGCTAGCGTTTGGTATAGACAAGGGCTACAATATAGAGGAAAGGTCATTAACATCAATGCATCATAAGAAGAATCTGAAGAATCTGTTAAGTTAATTTTGGACATTATACATTCTTCTGTTTTCAAAACTTGCTAAATCTGATTTTAAGTTTGTGTGACAGTGAGTGTTATAATGTACAAATTAACCTTGAACAAGACTGGAGTACCAACATAGGACATTACTGGGCTAACAATAGCCACATCTGTCAGATACAGCACAGACTTATGAAAAATACAGAACACTTTTTAAGTAAAGATTATTTAAAATTGCATAAATCATGTAATGCACTGTAGCTGTAAGGACTGCATTTGGACTCCTGGAAACGAGGAACATAAGAAATCAGGAATAGATTAAAATTGAAGAAAGATGATTTGGCATGAGAAGGTCATAGGAGGTTGTGATGAAGGTTTTAAGAGCTTTAGTTAGGAAACAAGCAGACTAAAATTGAAGAAAGGTATCATTGTTTCTGTAGAGCAGTACACTTGTTTTGGGAGATACCATAAAGGAGCTGGCAACAGTCATGCTTGCGGGATAACTTTTGGAGTGATAATACAGGTCAGCATCGTTATATGTGCGTATGTGGTGTACTGTTTTAAAGAGTGATTCCAAAAAGCAGTCATATAGGCATTGGTCATTACACTTCAGGCAGAATAGCAACCAAACTAAGGGGACAGGCAAATGTACAAGTCACCTATGCCTTTGAAAATGAATGTTGTTTTGGTAATGGGACTCTGAAATGGCAATTTATATAATATCACTGCCGAAAGCTAAGCAAACAATAAAAATAAATGGCACAAAATCATTCCATTCCTGCCGGCAACATTTAAATTCTCTGTGGTGTGCGAAGACAGCATCATTTTAAAATATGCAGTTTGAAAGTAAACTGTCTTCTTTGTGTGCAGGATAAAACAAATAGTTGGCTAAATCTGCAGTAACAGTGAAATAAACAAGGATCAGTATGTGATGTTGAAACCTCTTCTGAGTTCCTAAAACTAACCTGCTTAAAAAAATAAAACAAGCTCCGGCCATATAATGAGCCGAAAAGACTAGATAAACTCTGGTAGTTAAGAATAAGTGCCTGCCCAACTTAGCCTTCTCCTAATGAGCCAACTGATTCCCTGTGTTGTGTTTAAACTGATGGACAGCCTGAACAGAAATAAGGATTGGAAAAGAAAGGTAATAATTATTTTTCTTAAAAGAGCAACGGCATAACCACAGCAAACCAACTAGACAGAAAGACAAAATTGTATATCAGGAATCCAGGCTAAGAGAAGCAAGAGGAAGGACTGCTCTGTCAGCCTAAATAGTTGCTTATCAATGATGTCACATGATGTGAAGGCAGTGACGTCTTTTTGCTACATGTTGTGACAGCATTTATTATAGCAACAGTAAACAATAGAGACATTATGAAATGGTGGTGCTGTGATGTCAGTTAAACAACAGTAAAAATAAACTGCTCATAAAATAAGAGAGAGTCATACAAAATAATGCAAACAACTTTATTAGCAGGGTAAAATAATAGATTTCACAACACCAGTGCAACAGCGGTAATTGGAATTGTATTATGGGCAGAAGGCGTCTAAAATCTACAGAACAGTTTTGCAAGGAACCTACATGGAAATGTATTTAAAGTATATACTGTGGACATGGGTGTTGGTGTTTTTGGAAGTGGGCTTGAAACATGAAGAGTTATCAGTGAAATTGGTGGAAGGAAGGTACAGCGCATTTGTATGTACTGATGCACCAGACAGCTTATTTTGGGACATGAACAGGATTACAGTCATGAATGTTTTGCTTTTTACTGGGGAAGCAATTTGGTGCCAGTTGCTTTTCAATTCCCTTAGGGACACAGAATTGAAGAGGCTAAGGATGAGAGATTTTTTTAACATAGTATGCTCATTTTTATTTTGTTTGGACAAGTCCTATCAGCCTTTGTTTTTCTTTGTCTAAAGTTATGGTGCCTGAGGTGTTGTGATCTTGGATGTTAATTGCTCAAACTGCAGAACTAGACAAGCAGATTCAGTCTGGCAGGTACTGTTTCATTCTCCAATTTTGGCTCCTTCTTTGATCCTGTACAAGCTTGGTAACATAACATGCTACAAATATAGATATATGAAATATGTCATACTGTCAGCTTATGTTGTGGAAACAAAATATCAGCTTATTATATTAAATGTAGATGAAATCTCAGCAGGTGAATAAATGGACAGTAGTCTCACCCAGATGCTTTCAAAAAGTTGCACCTTTTTCCTACAACAATCACTTTGTAGTCTGGTTTGGATGCAGGCTGCTTGGCCTCCTCCCAAGGGGCCGTCAGTTATTATTAATGGCTGCACGGGTTTCTGGGCATCTGGCTCTGCCAGCAAACACAAGGAAAGCGGTTACTGTGAAAGGAAAGGCAAGTTGACTGTGGTTTGAACACAGCTAACGGTCTGGGTTCACCACAGGTGCTTCTCTTCCTGCTGTTACACAAGGGTGCTAGGCCTGACCTTACCTTACAAGTGCTGCTCTTGATGGTGCCCGACACATCCTGCACTGTTCCTCTTCTGGCTTTGCCTTGTCACCTGGACACAAGCAGACAAGTACAAATGCTGTGTCTTTTGCTGTTGTGTACCCACATGTCTTAAGCCTAAAATATAAGCCCTTCCATTTCCAGAAACAGCAGTGAGAGTATGGGGGTAGGGGGAGGGAGTCACCCTGTCACCCTCCACGAAACACATTCTAGGGTTAAAGCACTTAATGATCTGAGAGCAGCATAATTAGCATTTAGTGGAAGACTTCCACACTGTGATTTAATGTTATGCCGAGACGCAGCCTATTTTTGACAGCCTTGAATAATAAATGACACAAAAGAGCATTAAAATAGGCAAAGTATATTTTTCCAGTCCTTGCTTGATATATGATTATACATCAAAGACTCGTTGGTGTTTGTGGATAAGACATTGTAATTGGGGGCTTAAGTTTGTGTGCTGCCATTTTGGCTTTTAATCAGCATACTCGTTATCTTCTTTAGGAGAATGCACTGCAGTACTGCTACAAATGGGATGAGTTTCTCCCTTCTAACAGATATGCAGTATGGCAACAGCATTAAGGTGTATCTGATCATTGAGCTGCCTCTATATTCCTCCACAGCACACAGTGCCTCCATGTGGTGAAGTACTGTAATTACAAACGTGCCAGATCCTGACTTCTTTTTTCTATTAAACAAGCTTCATAAAAGCCTTCCACACACAGTTGTGGCTCCCTGCTCCTGCTTTTGCCTTGGTCAAACATGAAGAAGTAGCTGTTGTTATTTATTATGCTCAGTGGACAGATTTATTTTTGATACTACAAGATGATATTTAGAATTCCTCTGCAGTAGACTTAATTTGAGGTAATAATGAGGGGCGTAGTAGATGCAAGCAGTTTATTTAGAAAGCATTTGTTTAGTTTTGTTACACCTGGAAAGTATTTTTTTTACTGAAGTCCCAAGCAGTGCTCTTTCTAAACATTATACTTTATAATGCAAATGGCCACTTTCAGACATCATAGAGCATTGACAAGTTAAGTGCCGAGTGGCAGACTTAATTTCTTTTCAAGTGTTGCATTCCACATTGGCCTTCTTACCCTGAGGAAAAAAAATGTAATTCAGGTGTCAGCAGGACTGCTTGATCACATGAATATGATGATCTAAAATTCTAAGAAAAGCAAAATGAGCCGCTGGTCACAAGTATTTGTTCTTGTAATAATGGAACTCCTGCCTTTCTATAGCTATGTCACACTTCTTCTGAACTTTGTGTTTATTTGGAACCTTTTCTTGTGTATGTGAAGAACGACAGCATTTACTTAATCCTTCTAGATTAGCTTTCTGACAGTCCCTGCATTGATATTGTAGAAATAATGTAATATTAAAAATACAGTTTCATTTAATGAGCACATCTTAAGAAAATAAATTTAGTATACAAAGTGCTTTTTCAAGAGCAACAACAACTAGCATGCCATAGTTATGGGACTTTGTCAGGGTCACACAGGTAGCTGATTAGGATTTGAACCTGTAAACTTGTGATTTCCAGTCTCACTCATTATGTCAGACTCTTTTCTGTAAATTGTGAGAAAAGAGTAAAGTTCTTTCCTTCATTGATAACATTTGTTGATAATTAATGTTTTCATTGGCAGCACAGATGGAGGAAAGTGTATGGAAATTATGTAATGAGCTCAATTTGTTTTTGAAAATCTAAACATGTATGGATGTTCTAGTGCTGGCTGTCAATGACAATCACACTGGCCATTTGAAGCACACATAATGCCATATTCACCTAACTGGGACCCATGTATTGGGACCAGACTGTTACAATATTGCAGAAAATGTGTGTAACATGTTCTGTATATATACATAGGTTTATACTGTACATAACATCTATCTATCTATCTATCTATCTATCTATCTATCTATCTATCTATCTATCTATCTATCTATCTATCTATCTCCATGTCTCAAAGACATACATCTTAAGTTAACGGGAAACTGTAAATTTGCCTCAGAGTGATTGTGAGTGTGCTTTTGTACTTGAGGGAATCCTGTAGTAAACTGGCACCATGTCCATGACTGTTCCTGCTTTGCACCCAGTACTTCTGGGATAGACTGAACACCAATTTGCACACAGCCTGGAACTGGATTTTATTAAAGCCATTTTTAACTCATAACATTTCTTTAACTAATTTCTAATTAATACTTTCTTTCTTTCTTTCTTTCTTGCTTTCTGTCTGTCTGTCTGTTAAACCTCCAGTGCAAGTAGCCGTGAACAGGAGGCCAGTTCAAAGTTCGTTCTGATAGACTCAGTGCACCATTTCCTTTAAATGTTATACACAGTCTCAGTGTTGTAGCAGAAAATTAGGCTGGCTCTCTTCTATTCTGATTTTCTGATTAGAAAAGGGCAAAAGAGCAAACATAACTTTTTTTTCAAACTTTTTATTTTTTTACAAATTTCGCTATTCGAGTATGGTTGATGGCAGTTGTATCAAAAGGATTACAGTCGCCTCCACCTCAAGGTCCTAGACTTCTGAGTATGTAGGCATGGAGGTGAATGAGCCCTCGCTCCCCTAATCTTGTTTGTTGTAGCTAAATGAGCTGCCCCAACTAGGTGTGTTAGGAGCTAATGAATTTACAACCTGATACGGAGCAGAAATTGACAAGGGTTGTAAAAAAAAAAATAGAAAGAAAGTAATTAACATTTATTAGCTGCCATGTCATCTCCAGTGCGGTGGTGTTTAGTAAGGCTGGTATTGCAGTGATCAATTAATTTTTAATAATCTCGGGAGAGATTGCAGAGACTCCAAATGAACTGCAGACTGGCTGGAGTCTGTCAATAAACAGGGCGGGGGTCACACTCCAACCTGCTGTGCGTGCAGAAGTCGCAGAGGGCTTATCTAATGCAAGCCAACAAGACGGTCCAGCTTCTACAGCTTCCTCCTCTTCCAAGTTGCTGCTTTGCCATTCTGAGTCATCATTCTTAGAATGTGTTGGTGGACCTTAAAAGAATATTACTGTATGTTGATTGGGAGGTGCAGTAAATGGCCAGCCTTTCAAAACTTATAGTGTTTTGTGATTTTCCATGTCAGTCCCTTTCTTTAGGAAAGTGAATGGGTCAGCAGTGTTTCACGGCCATGATCTGCAGAGATCACCGTGTAATTCAACACACATTGACCTGGGCCAGGGGACAGTACCTTTGCACTGCAAAATAATACATAACCTAACATTTTCAGATCTTCTAAATCTAATTCTGGGTTGTAGGCAGCACTTAAAAAAGACTAAAACACAATTAATGAATATATGAACCCCTACAACTAACCACGTGCTTGTGTATCCTTTCACTTTATTTCACTTTATTTTTTCTTGCGCACTTTCCTTTGTTATTTGCTTTGGTGAACCTTCTGCACTGTCATTTTAATGTAATGTTAATGTTCATGTTTAAATGTTTAAACATTTGCCAGCTGGATTTTCCATGTCAAAGACCTGCAGTGAGCACATTTACTAGAAACAAACTGTTTGAGCAAGGCAATGCTTAACACAGTGTTATTTTACTGTAGCTTGTAGTGACAGGACTGGAAGCCATAAGGGTTGTAGTCTCACAGCTTATTTTCAATGCTTAATGATTTGCACTCACTGTATGGCACTTATAATATAGCTATCAGTGTTACACCATATGGAAGTTCAGCACTTCCTAGTAACTAAAATAGAAAACAAACAGCTACAAAACAAAGCAGTTAGTCTAGTC
This sequence comes from Polypterus senegalus, assembly GCF_016835505.1. Lineage (NCBI taxonomy): Eukaryota > Metazoa > Chordata > Cladistia > Polypteriformes > Polypteridae > Polypterus > Polypterus senegalus. The sequence continues at coordinate 91,158,895 of NC_053167.1, read as the reverse complement.
CCCAGGCAGAGCTCAGCATTTGAAGCCTTGATATTATGCTGAATTCTTTTGATGGAGGGTTAGAAAAAAAAGCCAAATGTGAAGTAAAGATTAAAATATAACAATTGGATTCGGTATATCACCATCTGCCCTCTGTCTGCCTCCTCTGTTATCATCTAAAATTATGTGAATGAGGCAAAAAGAAAAATAATTCAACATAAGTTTAAAGATTACTTTGTTGGAAGAACTTTGTGTAGGTTTCAGGGCTGCCAAGCACATTTGGTGCCAAGCAGTAGCAAAGTGCTAGATATCAATAGGCTTACAACCTCTGAGCAGCTCATGGATCATAGATAAAGAAGATTGTGTTTATTCAGTGTTAGAAAACAAAGCTGAACCCTGAGCTGTGTATTATTCGTAACTGGAAATGGATGGTTTTGGACATGGTTGTATCTGTAACAGTCAAAATTCTTTCAGACCAGGGTGCCGGCATCCTTAGAAATGTATTTTTATAATCTGACAGTATCTGAAAAGTATATATGAAGAAGTCAAGAGTGGAACAAGAGGTTGTTCTTTCAGTGACAGGACCCAGAAACACGCAGTGAAGGTCTGTAGGCGGAGATGCTGACCAGCCTCGGCGTGAAGGAAGCCCAGCCACAAGCTGTGAGCTCCTGGGTTCCTTCCGGCAAGTAGAGCAGCAATGGTGTTAGGGGAGTGATATCTGAGGGCTGTAAATTACATGTGGTGTCACGAGGTTTGTAATGTTTATGGCTCAAGGTCACCCCTATAAATCACACCAGGCAGACGTCACTGCCGTAGATAGCCTTCAGTCCGTTACACAGTGTGCCAGCACAGGTGGGGCCATGACACAGCACTCGTCAGTTGCATTTTTCTTTCTTTCTTTCTTTCTTTCTTTCTTTCTAGCTATTCCAGCAGTTATATGGAGAGTAAATGTCAATGGAAAATGGCAGGGTAAATAGCATGAGAACTTGTTATTTTCTCCTCGGCCACAGCTATAGATGTAATGAGAGATGCAGTCCCTGTCACAGTGTAGATGACAGTGTCACTATTGAGTAGCCATCGTTTACATATAGAATAACAGCAGTCTGAGACACAAAGAAAGATGAGGCTTTATAGCTCTATTTACGTAAGTAAACTTCCCACTACAGATAGTGACAATCATTCTTCTCTGGTGGTACAATAGTTGGCAAAGTTTCTTAACTGCTTTGGATTTCTGTGTCTCATTCTCTTATTGCTTTTTTCTAAGTGGAGTGTTCATGTTCACCTTTTGCTAGTGTGTTTTTTTTTTTCTACACATTCTAGTTTTCTCACATCCTAAAGACGTGTGTGTTATAATTGAAAAACCTGTCAGGTTGATGTGTTTTGGAAAAATCAGAAGAATGAATAAATGTATTAGGAGCTCTGTGTGTTTAAAAAGTCAGGCAGTCATACAATGAAACATACTTACAAAAATCAAATAAATAATTATTTTAGAGAGATATATTAATTGGTTGTGTATGATTGGCTACAGGTGTGTTTATGAGTGTTCTCAGGTATGGATTGGCATTCTGCTTAGGGTTGGTTTGAGTCTGTTCTGCTAGTTGAGATTATGGCTTCACAGTCTTTAAATGAATAATTGGGTTCATAGAATGGATGATTGAGTGTTGTCTTTCAGGACTTCAATACTTTTTTATAAAATAGTTTAACTTTACTGGAATAAACATCAAACAAAGTGAGTTCTTATTGTGTTTACCCAGTTGTAGGCCCATAAAGAAGTATTTAATCAAAATTTTTGTGTACAGCATATACTGTAAAAGTATTGTGTGTTTAGGAAGCAAATGGCTTGTTGTGTACCCTATCCCTGTATGAACCTATGTCTGCATGCCAATCAGAGCTCTTTTAATATAGAGTCTTTCATGATATAATGCACCCAAGAAGGATGAGATCCAATAGCTCCATAGATCCAATAAAACAGAAAGCCTATGTGATGCTGTACGTGTCCCACAATATAACTAAAGAGGGAGATTAAGGTCATGGAGTGTTGACAGTAGCCCAGTCCACTAAAAGGTAGTGGATGGTCCCTGAATGGGCACAATTCCAAGCTGCAGGGGCACTTGGAGCCACTGGAGGGAACTCTAGCGTGGTTTCTGCGTAACATAGAAGTGATTCCTTGGCAGGACCAATGGATGGTGCAGACCTGTTGAATCAGAGGGTATACTGTGTACCTCGGGGTAGGGTTAATTTGGTTGTCCTTTCAAAGCAGAAAGGTATCGTTTCCATTAGAAAGGTCAGTGCAACAAGGTCTTTAAATTATGACTATAGTCAGCCATCTGTTATGTGCTGTTTAAAATAAATATGCAATTTTTTAAATTCATTTGGCATTTTTACAGACAGACAGAAGATAGATAGATAGATAGATAGATAGATAGATAGATAGATAGATAGATAGATAGATAGATAGATAGATAGATATGAAAGACTCTTAAGTAGTTAGAATGTAAAAGTGTGTTTCATTTCTCTTATTTTGTCCAGTTTAAGATTTGCTCTTTCCTTGTGCCCATTGCTACTAGGACAGACTTTGATTCTGTATGACCCAGGAATGGGGGGAATTTAATGTGGATAAAGATATAACAGGTAAATAATTAAATATATTTATTATTTGTATTTATAAATGTACAAAATGAGTTAATGTACATTGCTTATACTTTTATTTTCCATTCCTTTCTGTCTTTTTCCATTAATACCAAGTTAGGTTCTTCTCTTTTGTGACCTCAGACAGGTAAGTAAAGCAATTGGACATAGAAGACTGACCAAAAAAAAAAGCAACTAGTCCAAATAGAAGCTATTTTTTACATTCCCCTGTGTACATCTTCTTCTTTAAGAGGCTTTGTCGCATGATAGGGTCCAATAAGACAAGCCCAGTGAACCCGGTTTGACCCAGGTTGTGCCCCTTTTCTTGATCCTGCACGCGTGCTGCTGTCAGGTGGAGGGAGGAAGGAGGGGGTGGAACGTGGCTAGACCCTTTCAGTCAGCCTGAGGCGAAAGTGATAAATGTCTCTTATCGCTATTGTCATTGTAATAGCCTGCAACAGGCAGAGATGGAACAGGAGAGAGTTATCACCAGGTCCTAGAGGGGAGAATGCGCATCAGACTGCCAATCATACACCATGGAAATTGCTCTGAGATTTGAGTCCCTAGACAGGCACCGGCAGCCAGGCTCCCCTGCTGCTACGTGCACTTATTTGTTTATTTGTGTGTTTGTTTGTCTGACAGGAAGTCTGCTGCCAGCTTTTACATATTAAAGCATTGATGTGGAAATGTTACTGTCAATTTGTTTAACTTTAAAATTAAAAGTTTATTTATGGTTGAAATTATTGTCACTAAAGGTGCTTATTGAAACTGTAGTGATATAAATATTGTACATAGTAGGGTTATCATTAGAAGGAGAGTGCATGATGTATTCATCCTTACAACAGGTGAACCTAGTCGCCATTTAGACGTCACCCTGAATTAAGTTTGGCTTCCCCAGCTTTGCTTAAACGTGCAGCAGCTTACTTTGTTCTCACAACCATTCCTAGCATTAGCATTGCATGTTATTAGAAACAAATACTTTAAAACAGAAAGAGACATTTCTACAGCAGATCATCAACTCCTGCTGGTTGAACCCATATCAGGCTAAAACTACCAGCTTTTGCTGGCAATTGCCTGCAGTTGAAATTGTATATAAAAAAGGTTAGAGATAAGATCTGCAATGTTGTCCCATTGCGCTGATCCGATGGTATCGGAGCACAGCGTGTCTGAGTATCCCAGCGATTGACCCCCGGGGCCAGATCAGTCCGCCAGGACGCTGTGCACGCCAGCCTTTTTCTTTTATCATCATCACCAGGTCTTGCTGTTATAATTCATGCGTTTTAACAACACGTGATAACCATCAGCCTGGGTCCTGGCATGATGCTTATTTCTTGATAGTCCATACGGCTTTCTGCGTCTTTCTCGGATTCGTTTACAGGTTTGGAAATTGATCGTGCTGACATTGAAAAGTATAACAATGCATTGCTAGAAAGCACACTATTGTCTGTGACACTTTTAACACTGACTGGTTGTAGGGTCACACGACTGCCATTGCTGCAGATTAGCTGGATTTCAGGGTGCAGGTTCCTAAATTATTAATCCTCACTGCTGGAACAATGTGTGGTTCAACATAGTAGCTCTTTCATTATAGTTTTGTAATTCTAGATTTTTATTCTATATGAGATATTTATTTTTATTCTTTCAAGCTGCAGAGATGTTGCCTTGCAGTTTATTGGGTTACGGACGACAATAGTATACTTCTAGTTTATAAACATATCAGGTAATACTATACTGATTAACTTTGTAAGGATTTGGTGAGCTTTTAGGAGGACATAATCAGGTAATAGTACAGTGTCCTAAAATAGAAACCATACAATAAAAATGTATACACCTCTAGGAATTTTTTGGATAGAGTGCCAGGCTAAGGTAAAGCATACTCATCCAAATACCACCACTCCTGTCAAGTTAGATTATAGCCTCCAGTTAACCTTAACATGAAAATCTAGAAGAAACACCAGAGTTTTGTAGAAAACTTCACAGATAGTATGTCCGGCTTACACACAGACTGCCCAGGGTGGCACTCAGATCTCTGGACTCTGGATCTGAGAGGCACAATTGCTAACCACTGGACCTCACAGAGATCCCAAATAAATAGAACAATTGTATTTTAACATGTTTAGCATAGAATGTTAGGTGAGTTGCTCAGAGTTATGCTGTGAGACTGTGGTAGGGATTAAAATGACAATTGTATGCCTTATCTACTGTATATTGTACCATTTAGCAGTCTTATAGTAACTCATTTCATCAAACCTTTTTCAAAGAATGATAATTTATTGTCATTTTGTTGTGAGGTTATAAAATCAAAACTATATTAAGAAGTAGAGTGGCAACTGTGACTTTTTACTTTTCTGCAATATCGGATCGTGATGAGTTCCTTAAACAGACACAAATGTGAGACCCTGTAAACAGAGCCTACAACACTTAGCCTTGGACAGAGCAGCATGTGACAAAATGACAAGAGCAGTGGCACAAGTAGTGTGGATCAGAGGATCTGCAAACAGAATTTCTAAGAAGCCATCTGATCAGACTCCAGCGAATATTATGTTGAGCAGTATAATCTGTTAGCTCGGAGAGGCGATAAGTTACCATTTATAATCTTGTACACATTTTTATATTAACAAGTAATGAAATGCAATGGTAAGTTAGAGCATTTTGACCCTACATACAGTACTTTTGACGTGTACCATTTTATTATAGGGATATAATGTGGACCTACTGTATAAACTGTGCTTGTAGTACAGATGTGATCACAAAGCAGTGGATACTGGAGTATGTGACCAAGTGAAAATGTTAAGTGACCAGCATTAATGAGTGTTGAACCCAGTGTTTAGATCTAAAGCTGTGGATATTTAGTATGGGTGGCACTTTCTGAAGTTGGGAGAACATAAATACAAGATCAGATCTTACCGACTTAGTCAAGCAGACGGATTTAGACATTGAGTAATAGGGTATAAAACATTATGCTGTTTTCTTATACTGAGAAGGTTTATTTAAAAAAATTGTATTATTTTCACAATTTATTCAGATTTATATTACATAACAAGGTATAAAAGAAATTAATTTTGTTAAACTGTGAAGTAGCCTTGGATTTGAATTATCATTAATTATATACTCTGCTATGTTCTTCCACTAATGGTATTTAGCAGGCCGAAACTAAGATAGTTAAACAACTTGTATTTTACTCATTATTTCTATAGATGTACAGAAACAGGCCTCACACAGTCCTGTGTGATTCTACTGTGCATTAAATTTGGAAAAGTAAATGTTACAAGAAATGGTCATAAAAAGAAAAGTCTGTTTGGGGAGGTACTGTCATTGGAAATTGTTTTGTTTTGTGCCACTTGTTTTGTTTTTGTCACTTAAAAATCACATTTGTGGACAATTTACACAAGTATTATTAGAAATTAACATTATAACAGTTTTATCTCATTTTGATAAAGCATCATATGTTTCAGACTATAAGCAAAAGTATATTTTTCTGTTGTAAGATCCTACCTGGCACTTTTCTTTTGAGACTGTACATTTTTAGAAGACTGGACTTTCAACCAGGGAGATAAGTTTTGTCCATGCTCCCTCTTCTTGGTCACACTTAGCACGGTTGACTCTGATAATGGCTTCTGTTATGTTAAAACATAGTAACAAAGTTTATTTAGGCATTTCATTGGCTACAGTGGCAGTGAGCCCAGAATATTTACCATCCATAGGAAGATTTTTGCTGTGTAAGGTGTAACATGGTGTTCAGAGTACAACATTTGCAATGTCAGAAATTGGGAAGTCATAGGTGTCTATTTAAGAGTTAGCTTTTTTTATTAATCAGTCCTATTTTGTATAGTGTCCTTCATATAGTAGTACATAATCACAAGTTGCTTTTCAAAGCAAATAACACATTTCAAAATTTAAACAAATGCAATAACATTCAGTACATTACACATATTCATTATTTATCAACCCAATGTGGGCTGTGTTGCCTGATGTAAAATGTATAAAATTAAAGCTATGGTAAATCATCTTTTTGAAATGTTAAGGACTGTAAATGGTAGATGTTGTCTTATTCCAGACAGGTTGTTACCCTGGTAGGCATTTTTTTAAATATTATTTCATTTTTTGAGTCATGGCTTTGGCCTTCTAGCAATTTTTCTGAGGCTCAGCAGTCTTGACGTGGCCCGTCTGGTGACTCCTGAGCTTCAGGGATGGTAGCGGTTTTGGCAGTGGGGGGAAGGCAGTTAGTGGATTTATCAGAGGGGGTGAAAAAGCTAGCATTTCTCATTTTTCCTTTCCTTTTGACTCTTGACTGGTGCTGTGTTAACAGCTCGGCGAGCCAGAATCATCTCACTAAAGCCAGGGGGCTTAGGGTTTAAATGGTTTGTGCAAGTGAAGTGTTAGATCTTGTCAACGCTCTCAAGATGACAGACAAACTGAGCCAAGAAATAGGAAATCCTTTGCTTTGTAAACTGAAGTGTGTACGTGGCAGAGGGTGTTTCTGGTCAGCACCTGGAAATATGAAGGATGCCAGGACACTTTATGCTTTTTGACTTAAAGCACTCAGTGGTGTGGCCCTGTGATTAGCATTACTTGAACAGCTTAGAGAATAGACACAAAGCAGTGGATCCAGTGTCATTGTAAACATGATTTACCAAAGAGGTAGGAAGGACCTGGTATAGAGCAGTGTGGCACTCAGTACAAGTAAGGGATATATTGGTTTACCTGTAAGAGTTAAGACACTTTTAATCAAAGAGTGTCAAAGAGGCTTACTAAAAAATTACAAACATGAATAAGAAGCTGAAATAATGAATCAAAATACTTTATGTATAAAGTCCATTCTTTTCTGTTGTATGTGAAACCACATAAGAAGATTCGGCAGACCACAGTTATGTGTGCAGTAACAGGTTTAGTTTTTGGATTAAGTAAGTAGGTTTTCAGTGTTTTTCAGAAGATAGGATTTTGATCATTATTAAGGAAGGTGCTACCAGGATAGGGCAACCACTGAGTCCTGAAATCATTCAGCTTCAGCACAGTAAGGCAATCTGAAGAAACAGAGTGCAGGGATCTGATTCGGGAGTTTATGGGGCCGGATTCACTGAATCCAGGTGCAGGGTTTAAAATCTGATCTAAATAGCAAGAGGGCAACAGCATGACAAAGATCAGATTTTAACTGATAACTAACCATGACTTAATAAATAAATCCTGCCTTGGTTTTCTGGATGAAGTGGACTGCACTGAAGTGAACTGAGGGAACAGTCTAGAGCAGGGGTGCCCAATGCGTCGATCGCGATCAACCGGTAGATCGCAAAGGTAGTGCAGGTAGATTGCGTGGCATTCAAAAAAAAATTGTTTTAAATGTCAGTCTATCGTATATCCTCCCTATGGCATTTGCCACTTGATTGACATACAGGGCGGCAAGTCTGAGATCTCTTTTCTTCTAACATACTGGTCATCCCACACGCATGATCAAATGCGCGAGCCACTGCAAAACTCCGGCTGTGATCTAGTTAGCTTTCCAATTTATATCGACAAAAGAAGGGATTTAAAATAAAAATGTTTGGGGAGGGTATGGGCTGAATGTGGAATTGGAGGAGGATTTTTTTGTCACAATGTCACAATCGAAGTGTGTTTGTCTGATCTGTCAATCTATCATTACTATTCCAAAGAAAGAAAATGTGGAAAGGCACTTTCATACTGTTCATAAAAACTGCGAAACTGACGTCTTTCCAAAAAGCGATCTGAGAAAGAGAAAGGAGAGGGAACTAAAATCGCAGTTAATCGGACAGCCGTCATTTTTCACTCGGCTGAATTCAAAAGCTCCTTGACTGCATTATTCGATTCTACTTATTTATGCGAGTCAGCCTTTTCCCACATGACGCTTATTAAATCCAAATACTGTAGTGACCATGAATGTATTGAATTGTTATTGTGCCATAAAGGTTATTCAGTTATGAAAGGTACGACAACATATATTTTATGTATAAAGTATCCTCAGTATATATAGCATTTTTAATGTAGGTAGATCATTTCGACCTGGTAATTTTAAAAGTAGCTTGCAAGCTGATCTAGCTGGTCTAGAGCATCCAGAAGAAGGAAGTTATAGTTGCAAAGAGATGAATATGGCTTGGACCACAGTTTACTCATGTGGATGTCACTGGTTGTGGAAGACCCTACTGGTTATGTAGAGAACAAATCTGCAAGATTGAATCAGAAAATGATAATTTCATTTCATAATTTCAGTTCAACAAATATATAATATTCTGCATAATTATCATATATTTGGGGGGGCTGGAGCCATACAACTCCAGATACCTGATTTCAAATTACTGATTATGCAGAGTTTGTACACTCCTCCGTACGTTTGAAAACTTGTGAAACGGTCCGGTGTTAGTGAGTGTAATTGCACCTGATGTTTCTGGGTCCCCTGAAGACCCTGAAGAGAAAATAATAGATTCAACAATGATTTTACAGATGTGTGAGTGATAGTGTGGGGGTGTATGAGAATTCATCCTATAATATGCAACTGGCCTCCTGCAACCTTATAATGGACAAAGCTTCTGCCTTGCAGTAAGGAGACCAGGACTTGTGTCCCAGGTCCTATCTGCATGGACTTTGCAAGTTTTTCCCATGTCTGAATTAGTTTCTTCGGAGTGCTCTGGTTTCCTCCCACCTCCCCAAAGACATCCAGGTTAGGTGAATTGAAATGCTAAATTGGCTCTTGTGTTTGGATGTGTGTGTGTGTTTTTGCCCAGCGATGGACCAGCCCCCTGTCCAGGGTCTTTTCCTACCATGTGCTTGTTAGGGTAGGCTCCAAACCCCCTACGACCCTGGTCTAGATTAAACCGGTTAGAAAATAGCATGACATGATTTAGAGGTATGTGTGTAGTAATGGGAGCCAATATTCTGGACAGGCCCTGCATAATATTTTCTTTAATTATGGCCAATATTTTGCAGAAAACATCACATTATATGTCTTTATAAAATAACTTTATAAAATAATTTATTTGCATGATTTTTAATTAATACTGCGTGATAAACAATATTGAGCATGCCCTTATATTGAATGTATATATTTTGTAGATGCTATCAGATGCTATAATGTTATTCAGAGAAGGAACAAAATGTCATGCTTTCTTCACATGACAGAAGATGTAAGCAGTTACAGGTGGGACTAGTTTAACCTAGTAAATGCATTTACTCACCGCTAATGAGATCCATTGATTGAAGTGATTGGTAGCTGGGAAGGTCAAGAGGTTACAATGCATCAAATCCTTGTACAATATATTTCGACTGAAAACAGGTTTGCTTGGGTGGCCTGAAGTTATCTGACTGGGAATTTTGCACATCAGTGACTCCCCATGAGCAGCTTGGAAGTATAGAGTTGTAAAGATGACATATCGTATTTAGAGGTTCACACTCTTGCTTGGCTTAGTGCTGACAGCTGGGATAGGGGAAGTGGCCTTTAAAATTTGGCTTGAGTAGAACAATGAAGAGGGTGTTGCACGAGCAGTAGTGAGTAGCTGTTTGGGGTTTGAGATGTGATGGGAATGGAATAATACAGGGTGAGTCAAAATTATGTTAACACTAATTGTACGGTTATGTATATACTTACATACAATTATTGTGGACAATTTATATGCCACATATGGTACATGTGTTGAACATGATGGCAAACAGTTTCAGACATTCCTGTAAATTATCTGGCACATATGAAGTATGTTTTGTAAATAAATTGTTTCTGCCATTCAAATGTTGACATAGTTTTGAATCACCCTGTATTTTTACTACTTTTTATTAAAATCACCTCTGTATGGAGTGAGAACCTCATCATTGGATGTAAGGAGCCTTGCATTAGGAAGATACTACTTTAGCCAAGTCACTGATCAGATTATTTTTGGAACCTTGTAGTTGTAGCATCTATGATATGAACAATTACAGGGTAAGTGTAGAGTTGGAGATTAATCCAGTAACACTAGAGTAGGAATCCAGTAACGCAGAGTTGGAATAAACCCAGAATGGGACATCAGGACATTGTACAGCAGACATACATTGAGTTAGTTTAGTGTCACTAATCAATCTAACATGCACATCCTGGATGTAACGCTAGTCCATCGCAGGGCACACACAGGGAACAGATTTAATGTCACCAGCTAACTAGCATATATGTCTTTGGGTTGTGGACGGAAACTACAAGTACACAGGGAGATAACTCAGTCTCCATACAGCCAATGACCAGTCCAGGACTTAATCCCAACCGTCTTTATCTGTTAAGCTGCAGCACTAACCACTGCACACTATTCTTCCAAATGACGACCAGTTTTTAGCTGTTGTATCACCTTGCATTGTGAACATCACTTCAAACCAAAAAGATGTATAACAAATTAGAGAAATACATTGGAGCTGAGGCAGATTGAAGAGATTTCTTCCTGGTCCCGTGGTGAGCCATAGACTTCAATCTTGTTCCTTGACTACTGTGCCTTGTGACAAACATCTGTGTTAATGAGCACAACAACAGCAGAAATCACAAAAAGTAACTAGCGAGGCACCCTGTCATCCCATTCAACAAAGCATTTTCACCTCCTGGCACTTCAATCAAAGCCCGCTGGCAGTAGTGCCAAGTGACTAGCGTGCTAGCTGCCCTAAAATAAAGCAGCCGGCTCTTGGCGGTAGACAACCAAAGTGATGTACCAGTGACAGCCGTCTTGTAACTAACATACCTTTAATTCTTGTGCTCGGCCTCTTGACACTTTTTTTTTTTAGAAACATTTTGATTATTGTATCTGAATGGAAGTACAGTTTGAGTTGGTTCAAAACTGACTGGCTCCTTTAGTTTTAAACATGTTCTTAGCGGTATGCAAACATAAGTACATTGAAAAAAGCAATATACTACAGTAAGGCTTTTAATATGAGCTAAAACAGAATCTAGTCAGATAGACTAGGTGCTGTTAATAACATATTTCATGTCGTCTTCATACAAACACTTAGAAAGCGACCAAGTAGGCATTCTGCGAGCACTTGTGGATGTGACTCAAGTACACGTATTTCTATAAGAAGCTGTTCAATGTCCGCTATGACAGCTCCTGAAAAGCTCCCCACTGAGTGTAATCTGCAGCCTACAGTAAGAATTAAATTAACTCGATTGGCTGCTGTTGTGTTGCCATTAGTGGTAATTAGTTAAAACATCAGAGTATAAACAGTAAATTGGCTCTGGTAATTAATTCTCCCACTCAAGCGGATGAGGGAGATTGAGAAAGAAAGCAAGCGACAGAAGAGGGAGCCTATGCAGAGGAAGTAGTTGGATTATTCTGTATGCCAAACACTTTCAGCAGTAGGTTAGCTGCTTGTTAGAAGCCAAGAGGTGACCGATGAGAAATTCAGCAGCTTTTTTGAATGGTCAGGAAGGTAGAGGAATGGCATATTGCTCTATCGCAAATGCAGCTGGTTTTCTATTTTAAAAGCTTACAGTTTCCCTTGATGAATTTTGTGCTGGTGAAGCTGTCTCTAAACTGACTCTTTGTGAGTGAGTGTGTCCTGCTCTGGACTTGCAGTTTTTCCTGGGCTGGAAGATGGATAGATGGATGCATGTTGATCATCCCCGTTATAGATTTATCTACCTTTGGTTAAGGGGCTTTTCTTAGGTGATTCTCCTTTAGATGTGCTAGTTTTCCCTAACCTCTGCTGTTCTCCTTATTCCAGTTCACAGTAGTTTATCGTAGTCTATCTTTTTGGCTTATACTGCATAAAAAAAGCAGTTGGTGAAGAATTATTTTTTTCTGTTTATAAGGTAAGCAACTTCATTCATTTAGTCGATGACTTGTGTGCTGACACAATGATGGCTTAGCCAGGCCTGTTTAGAAGAGTTGATGTCACTACCAGTCAGTAGGGAAGGACACCATTTTAGAGTTTATTGAAAAAACAAATAAATAAATACAGATGCTGCTTCTTACTTGTTGTCTCTGTGGAATTTGCACGTTTCCCTGTTTTTCCCAAAAAAGATGTGTCGGTTAGGTTGATTCCAAATTTACCCTGTGTCTGTCTTATTTGGGGTTACTTGTTGTGACTCGGAACTGGACAAACCAATTATGGAAATAGGGATTTCCCAAGGTACATCTGTTCTAAAGAGTACTAAAATTAATTAATTAATTAATTTCAATAGATCTTTCATACTAGAGCCAGACATTTTCTACGACACAAAATAAAAACTTTTTTTTTTTACTTATTTATCTTTTTTTTTTAACCTTTTTGGCACAAATATGTTCACACCACCACTGACAAAATAGTGTTTTACACGTTTGGTCCCAGAAATGCTGCCAGAAATATATTTGAAAAAATACTGAACTTCAGAAGCATCTCACCATACAGTAAATAACATCTCTGACGCTCAGAGGTCACTACTAAGAAATACCCAATGAATTTGATCTATCTATCTATCTATCTATCTATCAGCAGTTCTTCCCTACATAATATTGCCATCTGTAAATCTATGTGAGTACTGAGCAGCAGGAGTCAAAGATCAGGTAAGAATAAAATCTCAAAATTAAAACAAAGCAGCAGTTTGCTGTCCCTCTTGCTGAGACATTGTTAAAATCTTCAGGTGTTACACTCTATAGACAATAAAATGATTTTTTTTATCTTTTTAATTTTACATTGAATGAAGTTTAAAATAAAAAGTTGAACGAAATCGGATTAAATGGAAAATTGTCATATGTAATTCCAATGCCATTGGCTGGTTGTAAGGCTTTATAAATGCCTTCAGCATCACATTGGCAAAACCTGCTTCAGTGTGTCTCAGACCTCCATGATCCTATTCTAAAGGGGAAGCTCCTGAATGAATTCTTTAATTTTAATCAGATTTTACTTTTTATGGTCTTCTTATGTGTAGTTTGTGTCTAGGCCTGGCCTTTTTTTACATTAAACAATCTGTAAGAATTACTCACTGGAGTGTAAAAGGGACCTAGTTGATGGTGCAGGGTCTTAACTTACCAAGCACTCTGTAGATGCCCACAGGAATTTACTAGAGAAGCTCTTTTGAATGAATAAATATCTAAATAATTGAAAGCTATTCCCAGAATGCCTGCCTTATGCACTTCATCTCACCCATCAATAACCAACCCCCACCCAGCCAACTCCACCTCCTCCTCCTTCTCCTCCTCCTCCTCTAACTCCCAGCCTGAGTGTCAGTGTCTGAGGTGAGGTATCAAGATGCTGTCTTTGAGTTAAATCCAATCCTCGACATCCTGCAGTCTGGGAAGAAGGCTGCAGCCTGGCAGAGCTTACCCAGCTGCTTCACCCTCATTTCCTGGGTCAGCGCTTGGGTAATGGTCTATTAATTTGCTCGATTCTCCCTTGTGAGGCAAACTCAATTTCCAGCCTCGGCTCACAGCTAACTGTCGACAAGGTGATTGATTGAACAAACAGCTGTCACTACTGTAGGCTTCCTAAAGCCGCCACCCACCCATCAGCACAAAACACACACATACACATACACACACACACACTCATACCCAGTTGCACATACAAAATGGATTCTTAAACAGGGCTCTTCTTGGTTCAGTGTTTTGTGTCAAAATGGAGTGTTAACTTTTCTCTTCTTATTGCCAACTGATACTGAAAAGCATGACATGTAAAAGATGGCAGGTCCTTATGTCCTTGTCTTCTGTTAAATTGTTGCACTTCACTAAATAATGCACTGTGTCAGGCCACATTTATTTTGGTCTTGAGGAACAGTTATGAATTAAAGAAAGCATTTAGGAAGCATGTTCTTATCTCTTCACTTATATGAAATTCCATGTATTCCATTCCATGTAAGTTTGTAAGGCTATACATACTGGATAAGCTGTGTTCAAGCATCACTGAGCAAGAGAGGGAAAAAGGAAGGTTAGTCTACTCAGTTTGTGTGCCGAGTAGTTTGTGGACAGTGGCTCTAGAGCCCAGCACTCTCTAACTTTGGGGGTTCTCATACTGTAGGAAGCCAGGATGTATGGGATGTAAATGTTACTTGAACCTCACAGAGCCAGCTGTGTCATATGCCTTTCATTGACAGTGAGCCTGCCATTTACTGTATATAGAAAGCTGTGGAACATGAAGCACAATGTGTGCCCTTATTAACACATCCTTTGAACTATATTACTGCAGTGCTTTGCTGTTGGCCACTATTATCAACAAGAACAACAGAAATAGTAAGAATGGAACATGATTAAAAATTGTGCTTGAGTGCAGGCCTTCATTATTGGCAAAAATTTTAAAAATATGATTACTCATTTTTATATGTTTGTCCCTGCTTTTATCCTTGGTAGTCTTAAATGGGACACCGAGTACACACACATAAACTGGAAACAATTTAGTAATATCAGTTAACCTAACTGAGTTCCATTGGGCTCAGATAAGAAATTGAAATCTGCCCTATGAGGGTTATTTTAATGGAGGCAACCCAAAACTAAATGAAGACTATATATATATATATATGTATATATATATATATATATATATATATATATATGTCTATATATATATATTTCGTATATATATATATATATATATATATACACATATATATATGTAGAAATATATAATGAAAGAGCGAGAGTCAAAGGGAGCTGGGAGAATTGTTGGATATGATTGTAATATTTGGGGTGCCAAGCCGACCACAACCTCATTTTTTGCTTAGAAATATAAACAAAAACAGTCCCACAGGACATAAAAACAAAAACAAGGTTTGTGCTCCTCACTCATCTCATCTAAACAGTTAAGACTTCAGAGTGCTTGGGGAGCTCCTTAACTGGGTCAGTTCTTACCGGTTATATCTGACTGTGTCTGAAAGTGGCAGGGCTTAGAACACCCGAGTGGGAGCGAGGCTAGGAATCATCTCCTGTCATTGGCTGCTTGCTGTGGAGGGCGTAGTTAGCAACAGTGCCCCCTCTATCCTCCTCCCCACCCACTGCAGGCCTGGCTGTTGTATTACTTGGTTTACCTGAGCCATCCGAGTGGTCCCTAAGCGTGCATACATGAAACTATATATTTAAAAAAATATATATATCATACATAATATATTTAAACTCATTTAAATACAATCAAGTTGCAGAGTTATACAAGAAAAAACTGACATGGCTTATAGTCCATATTTGTGGTGTGGTTACAACACCACACTATATGTCATACATGCAGCACTCAGTCAGTCCATCATTCCTAATTTTATTTAGCACACTATATATCTAGTATAGTCCTGCTTTAAGTTTAGAATACAAAAACAAGATAACAATTTAGATTGCAGGAAAATTTGAAGACAAGGTAAATCAAAAGGAAAATTGGGTCACTGGAAAGGTCCTGGCAACAAACCAGAATACATAAGAATGAACTGAATGCACATAGAAGTCGATTGACGGGCAGTACAGCTGAGTCAGCATCAGTTCAGTATCTAAAACAATTAAATCCTCATTTACAGAAAACTTGTCAATACAAAAAAGTATACACGGTTAGCTTTCCATCCTGCATAGCCAAGTACAGAGAATGATGGTACAAAAAAATGAAATGGTACAAAAAATCTGAGTAAAAAGGTGGGACTAGTATGGCAATTTGTTGTTATTATGAACAACTTGAGGCCAGGATAGATTAGGCAGTGTAAGGGGGTTTATACGAGAGAATCAAATCGAATTCTTCTTATCGCTGGATTATTTGAAGACGTTATCAGGCTCGGTAATGCGGTTATAAATTCAATTTCAACTGAAAGATTTCATTGTTTACCAAGGTTGGCTCCCGGAGGGGGAGTGGGTAGATTTGGGTGTAAACACTTGATGCATGTTGGGAAAATATATTTCAGCTTCTATACAGGATAACATAAAAAGGAATAAGAGTATTTCACAAATAATTCTAAAAAACAGGGTATAGGAGAAGAACTCCTGGAGGAAAGACCCACTTTGGCATCTAAAGGGACACTGGGGACATGGGGAGATGTGTTTGGGTAATTCTAGCTGTTTCCATCCTGGCCTTGAACACCCTGTTAGGCTTGTTAGTTTTGCAGTTTCTATATGAAATATTGGCTCTCTAAACCAGATTTCTGAAAGCATATGTCTAGTCATTAACTGTTACTTTTAGGTGGTTGTTTATTTGTTTAGTTGCTTCTATGCCATAGACTTAAAATACTTTAGCATACTTAGCATTTTAACTATCCGAAGTAAACCAAAATCCACAAAACAAATAAATTAATATGCAAAACGAATCATAAAATCTATTACAAGCAGAGGAAATTGAATAATTCTGACAAATGTATGATCGTTGTACAATGGATGATGTGGATTCTGCTGAATTATGAGAGAAGTTCTTATTGGAGACATGAAGGTGCCATGCTTTAGAGACTACACCAATTCTGAATGCATTGTTGTCAGTCCTTCTAGCAGTTCAGAATTCATTCACCAGCATGTGGAATCTAAGGCAAGCACTGGACAGAGGTTAGGAGAGCTGTAACATTTGGGTCTTATGGTATATTGTGAACCTGGCTGACTACTGCACTCAGGATAAGCTGAGGCTGTCTGTTGCATTGTCTGTGGAAAGGTGTTAAATCAGTAGAGTGGAAATTTGACCAGTGCCTGGACTAGAAACTGTGTTGTAGATGTGCTTAGGTATGTCTCCTGAATATCACAGAAAAGTAACTTAGAAGAACAGGTCATTGATCAAACAAAAAGCATGTGGATTTTATTATAGTGCCTTTTTATTGTGACAGTCGTGACCTTCCTTTGACTTCCCACATCTTTAATGACAGTTCAGTCATAAAAATGTCATGTGTAAGCAATGAAGGTGTCCTGGTACCAGTGGATTTGATATGTGTGCAGTTCAGACGGGAATGTGCACTGTCAAAGATTTAAGTGGCATCAAGTACATAATGAGAGAGGGTGCCAGTAGGATCAACATCCCTACTGTGGTTTTCATGCTTAAGAAAGTCAGAAGTGTGAAAAGGACAGACAACAAAACAAAAATATTCAGTTGATCACAGTTAATACACAGATTTTGATGAGATACAGCACCTCATGACCCAAATAAACACTGGACATGGAAGGACTGGGGAAACATTGTCAGATTCATGCTGATGTGTTGAGTAGTACATGATGAAAACTCCATGAGTATATGGCTCTGTCCAGGCAGATATATAGGTTTTTTGGTGGTAGAGCTTTGGTTCAGGGTTTTTCACATCACACATTTGGTCCCTAGACATGTTGGGGAAATCACTTAATGTGACAAGATTTTTAAACATCTTTGCAGACCAAATGTCACTCTCCATGGCACTTGTGTATCCATCTATAAACATGCGTTTTGTTCATGTTAATGGTACATGCCACAGGGCTATTAAAGTTTTGAAATAGCTTTAAAAAATGACAGCAAACTGAGGTTGACATTTTGGACATCCTTAGTTGACTGATCATAATCAAATTGGCCATCTGTGTCATAAACAAAGTGAAAGATTTGAAGCAGAGATAAGGCACTAGATAATATGTAGTAACCAAAATGATCTGATTTATTAGCAACATAGGCTGTTGTGAAGTTAAATTAGAGGTTAACTTGACTTTTAGGATGACCTTTCTAATAATGTGACTGCTCAGTTTTACATGCTTACTACTGGACCACTGTTTACATGTTTGTACATTTGGAGCCTTGGCTGGATGATGCAACTTGTTTAGGTTAACATGGTGCACCTCAGTGGTGGGGACTGAATACACAATCCTGCTATTTATAGGCCAAAACATTTTTACACAAGACCACACTAGTGTAATGTCCTGGGTAAAGCTGAGATAGTCATCATGGACAGCATTTGGAGCAGTTAATCTGACCTCCAGGAAATCAAATTATCTGACCTTTACCAATAATTCCAAACCCCCCTTTGACTCAGTTTGTCCTCATGCCTTTAGTGACTATCCATGTCTGCCCATTGTGCTTGATGCACTTTTAAAGATGACCGAAGGCTTTGCCCCTCACTCTCACCTTTTCTTCACCTCTATTTCTTTTCCCGGCCTGTGATTTAGCCTCACTACCCTCCTCCTCGGAGATTTGCTCTGATCCTTACGGGAACTCAATTTCAGCTCTCCAGGTTCTTTTTAAAAAGAGAATGATCAACTCTCCCTGGCAAAGAAAAGTTCAAGGGCCCCCATTAATTCAGAACTAAAAATGACAAATTCATCTTCACACGGCGATTAGATGAAGTCAGCCTGTAATTGATGCTAATTGATCCAGGGACTCTTTTGCAGCATTGGAGGCAAAAATGAGAGAACAGGAGAGAGAGAGAGAAAACTGTTGAGACTGTTGAGTGTTTCACCTACCCTCAGTTTGCTCTTCCACCCGAATCAGGTCAGTCTCTTATCTGTGCCAAAAAATGCTTTCAGGCTAATGTGCGCTCATTACCCCCACTCCACAATGCTGGGTTGAGTGGTAAGCAGGCTGCCAACTTTCGTCATATGTTACAACACTGAATGGCTGCTTGTAGTTGTTGTGAATTAAAAAAAGACATCCCCAACTCCGGCACTATTTGTGTAAATTAGCAGACACTGGGATCCATTGTTCATAGTGCCTTTTATGGCAGACAACATTGCCAGGCCCTTTACGTGATCATTTTAGTGTAATTGAAAGCTTATTT
Organism: Polypterus senegalus; assembly: GCF_016835505.1. NCBI lineage: Eukaryota > Metazoa > Chordata > Cladistia > Polypteriformes > Polypteridae > Polypterus > Polypterus senegalus. Next base: position 91,139,688 of record NC_053167.1, on the reverse strand, counting down.
TAGCTTTTGAAATATAGACATAGTAAGTCATACACCTAAAGTTACATAGTGAGCATAGGTGGGATTTGAGCCCAATAAAGTTCCACTTTGCTGCAGCTTATATGTTTGTCTTTCTCAAGTACACTGAGCATTCTGTAATATCAAGTGGCAGCATTTTAAATATATTCTGCAAATCTCCCACAAGGAAACTTCAAGCTTCTTTTCCAGATTTTTTTGAAGGCAGGTCAGTATTTAGCATGCTCCTATATTTTAGGCACGGTGAAATGTAATGATGACACATTTTTAATTATTTTTTACATTACAGTTATGTTAAAGCATTGTTGTTTTCCCACATAAGAAACAACAATAGGTAGACCTGCCCCAAATCTTTCATTTGACAGAAGGAACTGTCCCTCTTTTTTAATCAAAATAATTAATAAGCCTGTTTTCATTAACACAGGCCAAAATCTACTCTGCTACTGTGCATGCTTCACCTTAGGTGTCATTTCAAATGGTATGAGACTCTGAACTGGATTGAGTGGAGTTTTTAAATGGAAGAATGGAGGAATCGCTGAACTATTGATTAATGAATGCCTTTTTAGGTGCATTCGCATATATATAATGTGAAGAGCACCTACTGTAGTTGTCATGTCTGATCTTCGCTCTGTCTTCATGAAACAATTTGAGTGCCAGTGGACTGATTTTGTTGAAAATTGGCAAACTTATTCTTCAAGGAGATTTGTTAGGATGGTTCCCTTTTCATTCTGATATCTCGAATACAGCGTTGAAAATTTCAAAAATGTTTCACTGAAAAACACTGGCAAATCTATAAACTCATATGTCATAAAACTAAAGACATATTTTGTAGGAGTTAAATTACAAATTAGTTTAGTGTTTCAAATGTATTTATTTATTTATAAAGCACTTTAAAAACAACATCAAGGCTGACCAAAGTGCTGTACAATAAAAAAATGAAAACCCAACATATCAGACACACAAAACCAAAGGGTAAATGAAACAGAAACACATAAGAACTGAAGAGATTCTTAATAAAAAGTATACAGATAGCCAACATATCATACTGGGTTAAAGGCCAGAGAGTAAAAATGTGTTTTTAAATGGGATTTAAAGAGAGCTAGCGAAGGAGCCTGCCTAATGTGCAATGGCAAATCGTTCCAGAGTTTTGGGGTTGCAACTGAAAAAATGTATCCTAAGAGAGGCTGCTTCAACTTGTGTATTTTGTATATTTTCCTCTTTCACTGTTCTGACAGCCACCCGATGGCAAAACAGATCCCCAATACATGTTAGTCAAACATCTGAGGGATGCTCATGCACAAGCTGCTTGTTCACAAGCCCACTTCTTCTGCTGTTTGAAGTATATTGACTGTAGAAGTAAAATAAAAAGGAATTATTAAATGTCACTCTGTAAGCATAGAGTGAACAAATATGAACTTGGTAATTATTTTACACTAAAAACAACCTAGCGGCTATATTATGTGCATTTTATAGTGATTCAGTTCCTTTCTGACACAATAATTTATTGGCAAAGCTTCAGATCGGCTTTCCATCAAAGCAGCCAGTGGTTTTGAGATTTCAATAGAGATTTAAACTCTCCATCCAGTACTTCTTTCAAAAATGTTATGATTAGGAAATTAGAATTTTAGTTATTCACAGGCCCTACACAACCAACAAGTAACAAGTAACAATTTATATATCACTTGAATTGCAATCTGCTGTCCATGAAAGATATTGAACTACTACAAGCTTATTTGAACTTATGTTTTTAACTACATAATATTTTAAAGTTAAGATACTGTAAATGACATTTTGATGAAGTAATTTAAAAAATCACCTTTCAAATCTAATAACTAAGTCTGTATATGTATATATTCCAAATTCTATAGCAGGTGTACTATCTCCAAAAGCAGGGTAGATACCTGTAGGATAGTGAAAAGCTTAAGTCTAGAAGGTCATGCCTGTCTTTGTAAACTGCAAAGAAGCATATAATTGTCCTCCTTTGGTGGCCACTTAGCAGAATGAACACAAATGACAACCTGGCAGTCGCACGTTAATCATAGTACTATTGCTTTTTTTTATAAGAGAGGGCATCAATCACAGGGTGGTGCCCAATTCATAAATTGGGTAGCAATCGCTGATGATACCCACTTAGCAGACTTTGTAGCAGTTGTGGAGCTGTGACATTTCTTTAGTAGAGTTAGCCCTGAGTGAAGTTAACAGCAATTATTAAGAAGCTCTTGCTTAGTAAATTTAACAGCAGTGCAGCAATCCTAGCTTGGTAACCCCACAGTAAACTGGGAAGTTAACTAGGAGTGATGCCACATGAGTAAATTCATTTGTAATGACAAAACAGCACCAACCATGTAAACTAAACCGCATTTGAGGTTAGGTTTTACATTCATAAATTAAAAAGGAATAGCTTGACACTGCCAATGTAACAGAAACTAGCAATAGCACAATGTTTATTTACATTGCCACAAATATTCACTTTCAACAGGTCAATTGTCTATTTAACCCAGTACTCAAATCTTTGAGGTGTGGGAGGAAAATTAAATAACATATGCTTTTTGTAAATGAACCTGCAGTTGCTAATTGGAGTCCCCACATCTAGTTAAATAGCAATTGCTGAGCAGTCCCCCCCAAGGAATCTGAGAAGCAGTTCTTGTCTAAAGCACCTCTTAAGTGAAAGCCCTCTTTCTTAGTTAATCAGGCATCATTGCCATCTCCTTTATAAATATGAGTAGCAGTAGCTGAGTTGTGGGACCCACCCAGTGAAATTAATAATAGTCACTAAGTTATTTCAATTCAATCAATGATTAGCATCCCCATTAGCTAATTCATTTTCTGTTGAAAAGAAGCCAGTAAGTAGTACAGCATCTGGTAAGTGGCATCATCTTGGCAGATTTAACAAGAGTTACTGAATAGTGCCACCATAGCAAACTAAGCAGCCATGAGCAACAGTCAATGAGTTGCACTTGCCTAAGCTTATCTAACAATAGCCTAAGAAAAAATAACAGCAGCTCCTCCTTAGGAAATTGAACAGAGGTTAGTGAGTAGTATCATCTTAGTAAAGTGAACAGCTGATCATGGACAGGTAGCCTGTTAGTAAACTAACCACAGTGACAATGCAGCACACCAAGTGAGAGCCATTGCTAAGTGGTTTGTCATTATTAATTTTATTGGTACAACTTAGCACATTGAACTGCAATTTTTATACATGAGTTTTATACATTTAGGAGCCAACAAAGGTTTCATGTATAAAAACAAAGCGGCAGTAATTGATTTTATATCATCTACAGCATGTATTTTGGGAGTGACTATGGATTTGTCTTTGATAAGGATGATGCGCAAATGTGAGTCTGGGTACTACAAGTTTTCCAACACTGACCTGCAGACTCCCTTGAAATTCAGCATGGGAGCTCAAATTGTACCATCCCACAGCTGATGGAAGCACAGAGTCATTCTGGGTGTAGATCATCATGTACTCGATAGCCCTTCCCAGTTTCAGAACAGCAGAATTTCTTTTGCTTTTGGCAAATTAATTTCTTTAAACATCTGTTCGCATTGGGTTACGTGCTGATTTTAAAAGTCAACTGGGTGCCAATTAAACCTAAATCTGTTCTTGCGCTCCTTTATATGATTATGAATGCATGTGAATTTATATGTTCAAAGCTTAGTTCTTGCGAATATTTGTGGGGAAGAATTTTTTTTTTGTTAGTGGGTGCACAGCTTTTATACATGTGGCACTAACACCTGACCTAAAGCAGTTATCTTATTAGTGAAACTGTCTCTAAGGGTAAAAATAGACACTGTAGTCTGGGTGTTAAATATGCCACCCACTCGGAAAATATTTCAGTTTTTGAATAGAAAATGACTATGTTCTTTTTAGTGCATACTGTTCCAAACATTGCCCCCTGTTGTTTAGTATTAGTAAGTTTAGTTACACATGTAGGCAATTTGAAGAGCCATTACAAAACAACCCCCATTCCAACTACAGGCCTCCGTTCTTGTGTTCGTACGCATGCATCAATTAAAATTTGGGAAGTTCTCCTTCCAGCCGCAGACTTAATAAAGTCAGCGCCTTTTAGTTTCTTTTAAAAGGTGAAACACGTGTCTGCCAAGTGGATTCTCGTATTGGCGGTGTGTTTCTCCCAACTGCGAGCGTCTGATCCTAGTGGGAAACAGTTTCTACTTCAAAAAAAAACGCTCCCCCCCACAACTGCAACACACATGCACCCCCTACCTGCCAAACGAGCCTTTTAATAAAATTTGTCTTTCTGCCGGCAGGTAAGTATTTCTGAAGTAAAAAGCTAAAAAGGAGAGTTTATAGGTAGCAGCTGTGTAGGGTCAGCCGCTTAATTTTATAAGGCTGACAGATGAACCAGCAGGGGGTAAAGTACAGTCGGAATTTCTCCACTCGTAGCAAAATTACAATGTTAGCACTTTTCTTAAGCAGTTTAACTCTGTCTTGGAGCTTATTAGCAAAGCCTTTGTTCTCTAGCCAATGTACTTAAAGTCCACAACACAGAGCCTCTGATTGGGGAAACTTTAAAAAGTCTGGCACTGCCTTCCGCCGCTAAATCAAGAGACTTTAGTTCTCCCAGTGAGCCTATACATACAGCACATAAAATTTGGAAGCAATTTAAGATTATTTATATTTGTGTAGTATATATACCTTGCATATACATGATGTGTATATATGGTATATATTTATTATTATGTGTGTATTTTAAGTGCTTCCTCTATATGCTGTAAACTCTGTGTGTGTGTGTGTGTATTGTAGCAGGTTTAGCAGAAGGAGCAGGATTGTGCTTTAGCAGGGGAAAGACAGGGAGTTTGCATTTCAGAGAGGTAACTTCTGGTAACTGAAGAAGCTGATATGGATAAATGGCTGCCAAGGTTTGGCGTGTTCTATGTATTTAAAGTGTGCCGCGTGCCCTGGGAGTAATTACTCCATAGACATTGAAGTAAGAGACTTGGGTTGCATCCTGCCTTGGACATTACATAGGTAGAGTCTGTAACCATTAGAGCTTTTCTATGGGTATTCTAATTTTCATCCTGTATCCCAAACAAATGTTATTTTTACTTTAATGGCATCTATAAATTAGCTGGCACATGAAAACAAATTACCATTGCTATCACCCGTTACATCACAAAAGAGTGAACACTAAACTTGGTTCTCCTATGGATGTTTATGGCCTGCATAACAGACATGTTTCAAGCTTAGCATTATTAGCTAGGCATCTCAACTGCATGAGCAACTTGCCATTCATAGCAGCCACCCACAAATTAATTTACTGACCCTCACATAGTGTGACTCTCACCAGCTGCTGTCTGCACTCAAAATTCTTCAGAGTGCTATGCATCAACTACAAGAAGTTGAAGAAAATGAAAAAAAAAGTGTAGTCCTAATGATATTGCCGTGTTGGCCAACCTTCATATTTTAAACCCAAAACAGACATAACATACTGTAATTTTTCTTCATGTTGCAAACCAAAACCTACATGCCAGTTGAAAGTGAAAGGCTGCTTTAGATCTCAGATAGACTGATTCCTGCACCATCACCACAAGCTGCTGCAGGGAAAAAAGGTGTGACAAATAGGGCCTTTGCCTTATTTAGCATTTTATTACTATTATTAGCAAACAATTACTTTATCTGCTCTAGTTAGTACTATGGGAAAATAAGCATTTGATTTAAGATTTCAGTTAAATTATTTATTTATAGACCATGTAGCGGTAAAGAGAACTTGTATGACAGCTTTATTAAAGTTACGTGATTCAATAGTTCAATATAACCTTGAACATGCAAAAGGCACCAAAAAATAAATGTATTATTACTATTAATAAAATAGGTTAACAATTTAATAAAAAAAAAAACATTTATTATTTGGGGTGTTTTCTTGTTTCTCCTGTAACTATTGCTATTAGCTGAGTCACTAAGTTTTATGTGGTTACCCTTGAAGAAGCATGTAAGAGTAGACGATTCTTCCAGCACACCACCCTAAGACAGCAATGTCATTTGGGCTTCTGGAATCCAACATTTCGTATTATAAAGTTCTTCCTGTGAAAGTTGTGATTATAGTGCTTATTAAAAAGGAGAGAGAATATTAAAGAAGGTCTGTCCCTTTAATTAATGTTGCATATTTGCATCTCAGTGATAGATAGATAGATAGATAGATAGATAGATAGATAGATAGATAGATAGATAGATAGAAAATAGGCCATAAGCATAGATAAAAGTAAAACATAAACATATATGTTCTACGTGTATACTATATGTATACATATATATACAGTATGTTTAGATAAATAGGTACAATTTATTGACCCTAAGTGGAACTACACATTTTGGTGCTATTTCATTTCAATGACACTTTGATCTGGCAGCCCTGAAAGTTTGTAGGGCATCTCAGACTAGGAGAAAGTAGTATTTGTTAGAAAGTGAGCAAGGCAACCTATTGCTGATTGCTGTAAATAAGCCCAATAAGATAACAAGGTTTATATTGTAAACTCCTTTTACTTACTTTGTACTCTTCCATATAAACTTTTCTCCTTTGATGTTTAGTGAAAACCCTACTTATTTTTAGTAAAGCAAAACAAGATGAAGTTTTGGGGTCTAGGATGTTGGCCCTGTTTACTGGTGTTTGTAACTGAAACAAAAAGATATTAAATTAAGAGTTAGGACTGACTTGGTCTGAGAATAACTAGTTGTGAGTTGCTTCTGAGGCACGAGATCCATCACTGTCAGACACTGGTTTGACAGTGAATACTAACTGTCATGTTATCTGTTGGCTATATAACCAGCAGGCTGAAGGGGCAGGGCTTCCAGGTCCACATCGGAAGTGATGTCACAAATCTCCTTTGAATTCGCACTCCTCTCTGTATGGTCAAAAGGAAAAGTAGTAACCAACTATGTGTTTCCCCTCCATTAGCCCAGTTCCTACCAGCTTGGAGGTGCTATCATAGTGCTTATGTCTGTCATTTAATTTGAAATATCTCATTTTTGTTTAGATTTAGATACTGGCTTCTGTGATTTCAGTAGCAGTAAGCAGGATAGAAACAGGAAGGATGTGTGTTGGTTAGAATGGTTTAACAATCATTTTAAGTACTAAAAATGCTACAATTGTATATCTTTCATGAGAAAAGAAATTACAGAATTATATGGACAATGTGAAAAGAGCAGGTTAGCAAGATAAACTTCTTAAGTAACTGTTAAACCCAAACTCTGGCACCAGTAAAATAACTCCTAAAAATTCTTAATTTCATAATCGCAATGTCTAATACAAAGTGTTCCTGAATCTCAGCTCATTGTAAGCATCTTATGGAGATGCTGCCTCATTTTCACTCATGTGCTTTCCAAATGTTGTTGTTAAATTTCTTAATCAGAAATATTTGATATTAATGGGGGGGAGGGGGGTATTGTGGGCAGAAATCAACCCTCACAGTGGGTTAAGGCAAGAAGCCAGTTAGCTAATATTTGCTGCTGGGAGGTCCACGTGAAGAAATAGGTTGGCAGTTTGATTTATCTCCTGTGTGTTTGAGGATATGGAAGTCTGGGAGCGAGTAAGCAGTATGCAACCGTGTTACTGGCAGGCGGGTGATTTAGACAGGCTCCCCATTGACTACAATGAGCAATCAGATCCTTCATATTTCCTGACAAATTATGACACTCGGACATGCAACATCCCCTAATACATCACACAGGCAAATCGCCTGGCTCTGCAGGAATACAACAGGGGAGACACAAGAAACTGGTGCTGGTGGTTGTAGGGGAGGAAAAGGCTTGGGGGTGCAGCTCAGTCAGACAAGTGTATTAGCACGATAATAGATTTGACATATTAATATCCTTCCAGCAAGGCTCAATGGCAGTGTTTAAACATGTCAGTGAACGATGACTGAGCTTGTATTGATGCAATCCTCATGTGTTGATTCACTCGCTTGGACTCTGCACAGTAATATTTGCCATCTTATTGAATGATTCAGTTTCATCAAAAATGTTACCATAAAACTAGTATGTCGTCTATCTACCTAGTAGTTTTGATAAAGACTGCTACTCAAGCTATCTATGATTATTAAGGACAGACACATGATATCTATCTATCTATCTATCTATCTATCTATCTATCTATCTATCTATCTATCTATCTATCTATCTATCTATCTATCACTCATTTCTGTATGTCTGTATTTTTAACTGTGTATTGCTCATGTGTATCTGTCCCTCTGTATTTTTTTTTCTTGGTTGTGCAAATTCTCAGTGGGCTGCTTGCTGTTTTCCCGTGCTTCACTGGCAGCCTCAATGCTAACATTCCTATCAGTGCCATTAAGTGTCTTCGGTTGCCTCGTGCCGGAGCGCTAGGTCAGGAGTAGAGGTATGCAGACAGCTAAACAAAGCTAAATTCCTGAAATGACAGCCAATGTAAGTAGTCAGTTGGCAGTGGGGAAATGAAATGATCCATCTTGGTGCATTACAAGAAATCAGGTGCATATTCAATCAGGGCTGTCAGAGAGATGGCTCCCCCCTTCCCTTCCCCTGCTTGGCATTTTGGTGAAGAATCTCAGCACTAAAAAGTTTTGTCAGTCCTATTTCCTTGTTATCATCATCACCCCCCACCCCACCCCCCCAACATCTCTCCCCACTTTCCCCATCCTCCTTCTCTCACTCTCTCTCCTCCGTGCTCCCGCAGATTAAAAAGAGCCGCCACGCGAGTCTAGGCCTCGACACCCATTTCGGATAAACCATCTCTATTCCGTCGGGGTCCCGGGCAAGGGCGCCTCCCACATTAATCATCTTTAAAACGCTGACAGCTGCTGTATGCCGTGGGCCACTCGGACTTAGGAATCTATCTCTCCATCTGTGTCTCACCATCAGTCAAAGCATGGGAGGGAGTTAAAGAGAGGGGACAAATTCATGAGAGGAAGAGCAAACTGAAGATGCTAGAGAGAGGGAGAGAGAGAGCAAAGAAGGTGAATGGATATTGTTGTGCATCCGTTTTTATTTATTTATTTTGGGGAGATTGGGTGTCTAGGCAGTGCGATTAATCACTGGCCTTCTTAATTTGGTTGATTTACTCCCTGGAGACCAATGAGGGTGTGGAGCAAGAAGTACACAGGCAGCAAACCAACATAATGTGTGTGTCTATAGGAAATCCATTAGCTTAGTACCTGTGGTGTGCTGGCTCTGATTGATGGGGACTTCTGGTTAAGAAATAGCATGCCACTTTTGCCGAGCAGTAAGTGAAGTGTTGTTTCTATCTGTGCATCCTTTTTAAAAACCAGGAACCATGTATAACTTTTATGTGGACATTATTGGAAGGTTTTATGTATGCATTCTGTGAAAGAAGAAAGCAGAATTGTCAGCTCTGCCTCATCCTATTGTCCATTTTTTAATACATATTTATTGCGCATTTCCCTGTTTTTTATTTGTACCTGGCCTTTTGTCCAACGCCAATCACAAAAATATCTTGCCACCTGTGCAACCCTCAACATGACAAATATACTGTGTATATGAGTCAGCAAATATGTCACATAATGTATTTATATATTTATGTATACTAGCTATACTACCATTTGAAATCTAAGTAATTAACAAAGTGTATTCAGCATTAACATTTGCAGTGCACCATCTTTTGAAATGTCTGCTGTAAAGCATTTAGTAATACAAGGCACTGCTTTTGTCATTCCAACAGATGACGCATCACAAACATTAGCACTTTTTTTACACATCCCATACAAAATAGCATATAACAGAGACTTAATAACCAGACAGAGACACAGATGCACAGTGGCACACAGAAACTTGTCCTTTATATATATTTATATACTAACTGTGCTACCCATCTAAGAGAGGTTAAAATCTAACTAATCAACATAGATCTGAGCATTAAAGTTTGCAGTGCACTATCTGTTGTAATTTGTTTTGTAATGCATGTAGTAATAAAATGCATTGCTTTTGTCATTCCAACAGATAGCACATCACAAACATTTATTGTAATAAAATGTAAAAGAGTCACGCAGAATTCCCAGTTGCCAGGTGAATAAATATTGCACCCCTAAACTAACCCAGAATGACTCAGTCTGAATGAGAGTCAACTTGTGTGGTCAGTGATAAATAATGAAAATAAAACATTGACATGGCGAGAACATTCATACTCCAAACAGAAGTGAAGCTTTGAGGCAGTAATATTAACTACTGAAGAACCTCTCTTTCTCTCACTATATACTGTGTGTGTATATATATATATATATATATATATGTATAGTAAAAACAAGTAATGATTTGGGGCATCATCTGGTGAAGCCTGTATAATGTTGGCAAAACAAAAAAAGAGGTTGCAGCAAAAGAAGGATTTATTTTGATTACATCATTGTGGAAGTGAATCCATCAGCTAGGCTGCTGAAGAGTGGTAATGTTGGTAATGTTTATATGACGTCCAGACCAGAAGAGGTGGGTGGGAAGTTATGTCAGGAATCCTTGAATTTCAGAATTTTTGGTTTGCAGATGAAAGAGGAAAAGATGTGAATGGCAGTGCACCTGCTTAACTCGGGGTGGAATTACAATTGATACACCAGCCCTTGGAATGCCCCCTACTCACATGTGTGTGTGACTATGTATACATCCATCCATCCATTATCCAACCCGCTATATCCTAACTACAGGGTCACTGCTAGAGCCAATCCCAACCGACACAGGACGCAAGGCAGGAAACAAACCACGGACAGGGCGCCAGCAGCATTGTACCACACTATTAAGCTTTGTATCAATTAGTAATCCCAATCAAAAATTCCCATAGGTATTAATAACATCAGTCCGATTCTATAAGTATACATATGTAAGCTAAAATTGTATATTTAAGGATAACAGCTCATTAACAGAATGGTTAATGCTACTGCTTCACAGCTTTAGGTAACTTTGTTCAAATCCTGGCCTGGTCATTGTGTGTGTGGTATTGGCACCTTGTCCTCATGTATACATTTTTTAGGGTGTGTTTTCCTCACGTTTCTGTTTGATTGATTGCCATTTGATTGACTGTGAGCGTGTGAGTCCAGGATTGGTTCCGGTCATGCACCTGTTTGTTGGGCGGAGACCCTAAAACTGGATTAAGTGGGTTCAGTTAAACGATGGATGGATGTACCGCATTTGTGTATTTATATGTGTCCAATGCTTCATGCTAAATTCTGAAGCTTGACACAGTGAGATAGATAATCAGACAGAATTACACACTTTTCTCTCTAGCTGTCTTTCCTTTTCCTCTATCTATCTCCCACTAACAGAAAATGTTCCATTTGCCAAACTATATGCTGACAGTGGCCTGCTTTTTTATTATTATTATTAGTAGTGGTACTATTTTTTCAACCTCTCTGTCGAATGACAGTTTCATCAACATTTAATATTTTCCCCCCTCTTTGACTTGACATGTTCAGCCTCCATCACACAGGCACTAGCATTTTTGTGTGTACGCTGGCACACGCACACACACAGAGCAGCACGTTCTTGCACTCTCACTTTCACACAAAACGGAAGGCTCAAACCCCTTGTTGCGCACAGGAGATGTGTCATCTATCACACCGCTGACAGATGGGCCTGTCGGGTTGGTTTTCATTAGGCAGCTCTGGTGCTTCTCAATGTGAGCGTAAATGACAGAGCCGCCACAACAAACTTTACAGCTCCTGGCTCATTAGAGAGGTTTAAAACCCAGCCCTGGCACTAGCAGTTTGTTAAGGATCTGCCTTCTTCCTATTTTTCTGTTACGGCCTTTAAGAGGTGCAATACCAGGTGAGGCTCTCCCAGTTAATGCTACAGTGCTATGCCACTTTCATAAAGCAAAGGAAGCTAGTGACGCTTCTGAAAGGCACCCATGAGATAAAGAGGTCTTTAGAGTACTTTTAACTTAAAAATTGTTTGTTTCCTATGGATTGGTAAACACCTGAGTAAACCTTTTGATTTAAGTGCAATTTTGTCTTAAGGGTAGCCTTAAAAACAGGAAATGGAAGCAGTTACTGAGAAGGTACATGGTATCAATCTCTCTCACATTAAGCTCTGCAGAAAGTTGGTGTCAGTTTGTAATTGTGAGGTGTTGACGGAGGGTTTGTTTTGGACCGGGGAAACCCAAAAAATCTGTATTAGAGCAAAACTCTGGAAAATATGCAACTACTTTTGTAGTGAACTAATTGAAATGATCTTTTCAGTTATGTTAGTAGACAAGGAAATGATTGTGGATTTTGTGGCATACTTTTCATGTTTTTGAAAAATTACAAGACTAGATGTTGTTTCTTTAATCAGTTACATTTATTTGAATGTAAAACAAGAAAGAGAGAGAGAAAAATCTGATTATTAGCAAAATCTTGTTTTGCATTGCAAGGCACAAAACTTTCACTGCTATAGGCGTCCATGAAATAAAGATGAAGCAGATTCACTTCCCCGTGCATAACAGGCACGCTCTTTAATATGGAAATTTTGTAGTGACTCACATTATAAGATTTTTTATGGTTCCTACTGCACTATCTACTATAGAGAATAAGAGTAAGTATAGAGATAAAAATGAGCAGTCCTTTAAGACAAGAGCATAAATAGAAGGTGAATACACCAGAGCACCAGCTGCTGCTGCTCGGTCAGGCCTTAATTTGGTGAATATTATGTGGCAAGTTTCTTTTAGGCAGGGGCACACACACACGCACACACACATATCCACCCATCACCACCCACAAAGAGCACAATAAAATGACATTCTTAAAAGTGCGATAAGAACAACCTCCAATTGGTGTTGTGGTAATAGCAGCAATGAATGCAGGTCTGTGCGTGGCTGCCTCGAGACCCGGCACCAAGATCGATCATACAAATAGAGCTTGGACAGTGTGATTACAGACCAGCAGCCTTAAAATGTACCCTGGCTAAAGCATTAGAGATCACCCTTGTTAGGCCACATTCTCATTACTTACTGTGGCCAAGTTCTGTCCAGGGATTATTGTTCACATTTCTTGTTAAACAAACAGTAAATCACTATGGACTACATATTCTGATTCACGTCTCCTGGGCTGCTAATCTACTGTGGAATCACAGCGGAACTTATTTTATTATCCACAGTGAGAGGGGACTTAAATTTAGTTCTTGTCCCTCTCAGGCAGTCATATGACAGGTGATATAAAAGGGCTGATTATTCCAGACATCTGAGCTCTAAGCCATTGGTTAAAGGTGTGGTGACTAGGAAATGGCCAGCATCACTAAATAGAAGAACAACTAAGGGTGACTGCTTCCTCTGAGTAACATTTTCAAGAGACTTTGTGCAAGCACTTTGCTGCAGTCACTGTCACTTAGACAGATTTGCAAAGATGCCAGATAGTCATTAAAAAAAGAGAAATGTCATCACGAAACATTGCTTATCGCACTTTTGTTTTAATTGATTTTGTTGACTGTCTTATTACAAGTGACTTACAAGTCACAAATGCATAGTATATTTCTTTCTATATTTTTAGACATTTAGTGAAGCCACACATAAAGTGAATGGTTCAGGGTCATACAGTAAAACAACATGGGATTTGAATTGTCATTTTCTGCTGTGCAGTGCGATGTGTTAACTATTAGACGACAGTGCCTGCTAGTGTACTCTCCAGGTAATAGCATAAAAAGTCCATGAAATTATCACAATTAATAAAATGTATTTTATATAGTGCCTTTCATTGTGAGCATAGCATTGTTACAGGGTGTTTCATACAGTGTACAGCAACATCATCAGTGATAACACTTTTTCCATATACAAACATCTAATGGTTATTTTAAAATTTTAAGTGTTAACACTGGTGCCTTTGATGTATGAAAAAAACATACAAAACATCATAAAAAATGTCATTTCATAAATTAAATTAAATGGCAATATGAATACACAGTATGTTAAATGTATAAAAGAACTGCAACATGTCATCGCAGTAATCTTCATCCCAAGCAGACTGTTGTGTTGATTGCATTTTTAAACCGGTATATATTCATAAAACCTGGTGGTGAGCCTGGTGAGCAACTTGACCAGATACAGAATCCATTAAGCCAGTAAAATTGAATAAAAACCAGTTTCAGTTTTGGTTTGGCCTTGAGATGGAAAACCTCCCTTAAATGTTTTTGACATTATTAAGAAATTAATTATAGTGAAATCAGTTAAAATGTGGCCTCATGCTTCTTCAGTGTTTTCTTCAACACTAAACTGTCTGTGCACATGAGATGTTAATGATTGCATACACACTTCTCACTTCTCAGATCTCAGACATTAGTTACTGAGCATGTAAGTAAGGTCAACATCAAATGGGGCTGTGAAACGTCACAGTATTTATACCAAAATCTATAACTAGTCAAAACTTAGGCTATTCAAAAAACAGTCATCCTTTAAAGGGCAATTGAAACTATGAAGTCCATGACCATAAACTTCTTGTTAAATGACATTTAGAAAGCCAGTCATCGTGTAGAGAAAAGATGGTTGAATGTTTTTAAAATGACCTGGTAAACTTTGCTGATTGCACACTATAGCTGACTAATAGTGATGGCAGGGTGCTGTCAGATGAAGACACAATATCTAAAAAGTAACAAAACAATAAACAGAAGCAGCGCAATATGTGCTACTTCATACAGAAGATAAACACAATGCTTCAGTCTGTTGTATGGGTGAACATTTTACATTCTAAAATATTTCTTCAAGTCTATTTCTCAAGTTTAAGTGATTATGGGATTGTTCATATAGTCGTGCTCCAGCACAGGGCATATTCTATATTTCTAACTTTAACTTTCATGTTTCACCATCGGTTTCAGGACACTTTGTGGAAGTCTGTATATGTCAGAATGTAAGAGCAACTGAATCTTCCTCTAGTGTAGTTTTGCAGGAATCAGGCAAATGCTAAGGCATAGCCTAATTCAGGCAAGAGCTGGTACAATATCAAGTACAAAAAAAGTCAATATTTACAAAGTGGGAAGTCAGGAACATTAGGAGCCAAACACAAAGAAGAATTTAATAAGTATGTAAAGTTAAGTAAATCCAGTTTGCTCAAAGAGTATACTGAGATGTATCCATAACAAAGCAGGTGTTTCCTCTTGATGCATCTAGTTAAAAGATGTGTTGTGTAAGCAACATCTTAATACATTTTTTCACTATGTAAATTATTCTGGGAGTTTACTTTGCGCAGAACAGAAAGCCACGGATCCTTGGGACTCCTGCTGCCATGTTTTTAGATACAAATCTGCCCTATAATTTGATAAATGGTGTTTGCAGTAACCTGCAGAAATCAGTTCAACTCTCAATTAAAGCTGAATTAAAATGTGCCCCCTCAGCTCTATAACCACTTAAATTATTTGAGGTATGCTATTAAGCTATTTGAAGCATATAATTAATGTGAATTTTAAACATACTTCTCTTTGAAGGCTAACACACTAACTGAAAATTACATGTACAATTAATTATAAAATGCACATTTAATAAGTACAAATTTTAAGTTTAAGATACCTCATTCAGGGCTTTTAAAAGCCTTAATAGTTTTTAATTTTAAAAATGAGATGCTCATTTGTGGCACAGAAATTTCTTAATATGTACATCGATTTTTAAAATTAAGAGAAAAAAAGACTTTTTAGTATGCACAAAAAATGAAGAGTTAAGTGAGGTAAAAAAAATTCCCCCCAGAAGAGTAATTTCTGCAAATAGGTAAAGTAACCTGAAATTAATGGAATTTTAAGTGAAAAAAATTAAGGGTTTTCATTTCCTAGAGAGTAGAGCATCTGGTCCCCCTAGGCAGTCTGGTATACCGTTCTGCATTTGAATGCACCAAAAGTACCATATTCATCAGCCTTTTTATTTTGCAGTCTTGGATGAAGGGTCATTTTCTGATTCTGTCACATAATTGCTTACATGTATATTTTTTGGAATCCATGTTTACATTTTGAAACTGACCAATGGGTACATAATGTTGATTGCCTCCACTGATAACAGAAAACACAGAAATGAACCTCATTCAGGTTCATGCCATATGGTGGTGCTGTGTGATCTTTGAAGGGCCCATTAACTTGTTCACTTAGATCTGCTGGGGGGAGCCTGTTTTAGTGACTGACAAGGGTTCGTCACATTTCTCTTTCTCTCATTTTTAAACAGCTATGATAAAGTGTATCACAGTATATCAGAGGAGAGTCCCAGGTGCCCACCCTACTACCCCCACCTCATCTTCATTAGTGGTCACAGCTGTGCAGTCAGCCAATTACTTGGAAATAATCAGTACACTTAGTAGTGAATTAAATATTAATTACTGTTGTGTGACCGGTTTTGTTTTGCACTATAGATTGGGGAAGGGGGTGGCTTTCTTACAGGAGAAAAGTTACATTGGTTTGTCTTTCTGTGTCATTCACTTTTTGGATGGTCTTCACGGGTCATTTTCTACATTCCTTCTTTTGCCCGTTTATTAGACTTCTGTCTAATCTTTCACACATTCATTTTCATTAAAATCATCTTGTTCCAGTACCTCTATTTTGCTGATGTGGATTGATTTCCTCCAGATTTCTAGTTTTATGTTTCTAGACAGAGAGTGCTGTATTGAGGAAGGTTGTGAGAGTAATTTTCCTGACCTGACAATCATGAAAATAACTATGAACTTAAAACATTTAGTAACACCAGGAGTATTTTTTCTTCCTAATCTGATGTGATTGTGCCTTTTTTGTCATTTTTGCAATACTGGTATCCTATCACCAAATTTGCCTCATATAATGCTCTATAAAAGATGTAAAGGCTACACCAGATTACCTAACATCGTTGAAATTTCTTTACACTGGTACACTGTGCATATCAAATATTTTATTTAAATGTAAAACCCATAACCCAACCACTGTGTCTTTTTAAGCCCCAGGGAGTATCCCCAGCTTCTGGAATATTAGACTACTCTGGCCTTCTGATTCAGATTAATTTCGAGAAGAAATATATTTACATCATATTTTGCACCAGCTAAAAATGCTTTTCCTAGAGGTGTCTGGGGGTGGGGTGGCAATTAAAAATTAATGTTATTATATGCAGGCCATGTGCACCAAAATGAGCTATCTTTATGACTCTAAATCATCTTAAGGTATAATTCTTTTAGTTTTCACCTTTTGTTTTTTTGTCTACATTTATTAGATTTTTTTCTTGTGTTTTTTTTTTTTGCTTCCATTGTTGTACTCCTCCTGTGGATCAGCTCACTTGTCCTCTGTATTTTGAGGTGAAAGGCAGGTGTGTACACGCTGCACTGCTATAATGTATTACATCTGAGCTGACAACATGTACTATGAAGTGATCAGCGCTTGATTGCACTGGCCATTGATTGTGTACTGATGGATTAAACACAGCTGGGTGCCGGCTCTCGCTTCCCTGGGCTAAGAGACAGTGAAACACAATCTATCGGCCAGCTGGGCAGAGCTTGGACACCAGCAGAATAAATGTGTCAGGAGAGGCAGGAATGTCATGGAAACCTTAGCTATAAGCAGGCTCCTCTGATTTTGAAGTATTAAAACCGTTCTATACCTTTACGCCAGTGTACTTAGTCTAATTACACAATTATATTTATTGATCTACTGTTACATTCATAAACTTTTTACATTTCTGGTATGTGGAGAGTTTATAGAAAGTAAGGCCATAGCTCACCCCATGAGTGTTCTGCCAACTCTACTAGGGCACACAGACACACACATTTAGATCTGTTCTGCTAGACGTGAGGAATCATATTTATTTTGATGCGTGGTTCCTATCTCTGTCCCAAAATAAATGGAACAAAGTTGGCATACAAGTTTTAACCTATATAGTCTCTTCAGAGATATTCTTTTTTAAAGTGTTCTACAAATACAGTACAGGGCCAAGTTAGTTTTCTAATACAGCAACATACACACACACAAACTCAAACGTAAAGCAATAAGACCACGGCTGTCCTTTCATCATTGGTGTGTGTAACCTTGCTGCCAAAATGGACAGTTTGCAAGGGCAAAAACATCACCCCTCTGTCCATTTGTCTTTCATAACACATCAGTGAGCTCTTATGCTCTCTTATCACCTTCAGAGTTATTGTTGGCACCGCATTTGTTACCTCAGAATACCTACAGCTGTCATGGTGTTGCCTCCTAGCAGCCCCAGTAATCAGTACACCTCAGAATACACAATTTCCAGCTAACAGTAATACAGATGTATAAAACTCATTAAAAATCTGATTTATCTTATCAAATGTTTTTAATAATTTGAGAGAAGAAGTGTGGCTTAGGAGTCAGAGTGTAAGGTTTAATGCTTCTAGATCAACACCATTCTGAGCATGTCATGCAAGGAGGCAGCTGCATGGATTTGCAATTTGTAAATTACTTTGGATGAAAAAAGTACATGGCAGCAGAAATGAAACAAAACTTTGCAAGTTACGTTTTCAGTTTATGACAGCAGCTCCTTTGCATCTTCAGAAGGACACAAATCTGCAGCCTAAGCATTCTCCCAGTCCTGGTACAGTCTATACCAAAAATAAGCAATTATCTTGTATAACTAAAGAAATGTTCCTATAGTCCAAGACTCCATTTGTGATTATGGGTCAAAAGACATCATCATATCCTATTATAATTTTTCCAACTCGACCTGCTCCATTAATTCTGCGCTGCTGAGGACTCTACATTTGATGCTAGTGCCATTTTTATTAATTTGCATCACAGCTTTTGCTCCCATTGTGAGATGCTAATCTATGAACATAGCTCTTTTCTACCCTTTAAAATTGGCTTGCCAAAAGAAAAACAGAAGTAAGCACTATTAATTAGAAGCACAAAACGTTTGTTATCAAAGAAAGAACCAAAAAAAAATGGTGTAATGAGAAGAAATCATTCAGCTCAACATTTCTTATCAATTCCAATGTACCTAACGTGTCTAAAATATAGACACCATTTGAGGTTTTGTGAGGTGCTAGTTTCACCTGCATTGGCTTGGTAACTTTTTTTTTTTTTAAATAAATACTTCCTTCATCTGTTCAAAATTCTCCTCTTATTTTTATTAAGTGTTCCTGTGTTTTTATTAAAGAATGCTTTTTAAAGTAACATCTGGCAGTGGTCCTGCTTACTTAATTTTAAGCATTTTTAACATGCCACCTTTTAATCTTTCCTTGTGTAAATTCTAAGGTTCATTCACTTTAGTCATTCTTCATATCTCATATTTTTCTGGAATGAGTACAGTAGCTCTCCTGTGCACTTTCTTTAACTGTTTGGCCTTTCTTTAATTATAGAAACTACCACTTCATGCTAAGTCCAACATGAGGCATCACCAGCTCCCTTTTAAGGCACATTTTAAACACAGCTTCTCAACTACTGCGTCACATATAAACTTGTTTCCTTTAGTCCTTTTCAGTGCCTTGCATACATAGTCTGGTTGTGGACAGCCATTGACCACTAGTGTTCCTGAAAGATGTGTAGTTTCCAGTGCCCTCCTTAAACTGTGTAGTTGTATTTCATATTTTAATTTCAGAGTTATGCAGCACAATTGGGCAGTTATTAGTGTGGCTAAACGATGGGCCGAGTATCCTGGATTCAAATTTCATACCTGGTTACTGTTTGTCTTGACTTTGTATGGTCTATGAATGTTTTTTCCTCCAAATACTGCAGTTATCCACCTACATAACATAGAAATGCATGTTAGCTTGTTTGGCGATTCTAAATCGACCCCATCTTGTTATGGGTGTGGACACACACCTCCAGGGCTTGTCCCTGCATTGCACTTAAATGGATTAAGCGGGTTAAGAATGTAATGTTTTTTTCTTTACGTTAAGCCCTGTTTTTCACATGTATACTTAAATCAGACGTTTTCTAGGATCATTTGTTTTAATTTTGCCGACTCAAGAATCACTTGCACTTCATCTAGTTTAGTGTCTTCTGTAAATTTATGTTAGTTAATTACCTCTTTCATCGGAATCTTTTAATACATAAGGATTTGTGTATGTGTGTGACTCTCTATCCTGTGGTGGACCTGATGCTGGTTCGATAAGCACTGCCTCCTCCCAGCTTTGCGAGGGATAGAACAAGTTCACTAAATGGATCAATTTTTCTTGATGTTACCATAATAAATGTAATTAAAGTTAGCATAAAAACTGTCAGCATGACATAAACAGGACAACATGGCAACAGCATTAAATGCAAAGACGATACTGCATACACTACGCAATTAATACATAATCCATATTTATACTGTAAAGGTTTGCTAGTCAAATGAAAGTCAGTGGGGTTGTTAGTTGTGACTCTAGAAGAGACAGGGGATATCAAACTATTGGACAGATCAATGTGACTCCTGTAGAGCAGAAACTATTGACATGCCAAGTGACTTTTATTTTAGGACCCTGTACTAAATGACTGTGCTTTTGATGTTATTGGCGATATTTTAATTTGAAATTCAAAGTCAAAGACCAAACAACCTATAGGTTTTAAAGCGGACTTTAATGTGCGAAAAAAAAACCTCATCTGTTTCTCTTTTGTCCAAATATGCCTTTACCACAGTGTCAGTGGGTATGGAGCTGGACAATAAAAAGAAGGGCTGCATGAGCTGCTGCTCTGCACTTCACTTGAGTGTGTGCTTCAGCTTGTGTTAACAAGCGGCTTTGATTTTTACGTGCAAGTGAGCATGCTTGGCAAATTTAGTGATCGAAGGATGTATAAGAGGAGGATGAAGGAAAGATAGAAAGTGTACGATGATACGGACAGAGGAATGGCAAAGAGAGTGGGGTGGGGGAGCAGAGAATTATAATCGATTACCCATTTCTCAAAGTCACTTAAAGTGTCCAGAGCAGCAGACAGTTAAGTGGCAATACCAGGGAATCGGAGTTGGGTATGCAGAGACACGGCTGCCTGTAAGCTGGGGAGTGGAAGAGGGGAGGGGGCAGACTAACATTGACCCCAGCAGCTCACCACTGATGAATCTGTTCTCTCATAGGAAATAGTTCTGACAGGCCAATATCTGCACTGAGATATGTTCCCCTGGAGGGGTGTCAGTGCATGTGTGTGTATGTGTTTATGTGTCTGCGAGAAGGGGGAAGGCACTGGTCCATCACCTTTTTAAATTATAGGCATATCAGTACATCACTAGCCAAACACACCACTGCCCTCTAAGTCAAGGACATAGCCGCTTAGAGCCCAGGAATTTATTTAGAGCAAACATGCTGATGAGTTATCTTTCCCACAAATTCCTTCTTCCTCTACTTGTTGTAGCTTAACCCAGACCCTGTCTCTGCTAAGTGAAACAAGGCGCCTAGCAGGCCAAACCCAAATCCCGCTAAACTCATAAAGACGGACTCATTTATCCTCTGCTTTTGACCCTGCTCCTGCTTGTGGATGGGCTGTTTGTGAGATATCTCTCTGTCAGGTGTGGAGAGGTGGGAGAAAGCAAGGGAGCTTACACATTTCAGAAGGCCTTAAAAGCAGTAACTACCTTGGCCTTCTTGACCAGGCCATCCAGGATATCCTGCCTGTGATTATTCTAAGAGTCAAGTGCAGAGCCGCCCCATTGTTTGACGGCTGGGATGCTGTTATAAATAGATTTTTCCGGAACAGTCGGCCTCTCATCCAAAACATGGGATAGAAGTGAGACCAGGACAGGATGTCTCCTGTTTGAGCAGCAGGCTGGCAGTTTATTTTTATTTTAATCAGTTTTTATTTGGTAAATATAGAAATGCTTTGATGCAGACCCATGACATCGGCCTTACTTTTGAAATGGGCTGGGAGCCATTGCTCCCCAGGGTGTGTGGTGAAATTCTCACTGGCAAATAATACAAATTCCTTAGAATTTGACTGAAATTTGATATTTCACCATTTTTTGTTATCAGTTGTTTTTTTAAAGTTTTTAAACACAGCAAATCAAACAGAGCCATACAGATATATTTCAATAATAAATTGCATTGATGTTACTGTTATAAGGAGAATGGCAAGCAGAGGATGTTGGTTGATACTTAAGGGCATTTTACTAAAACTAAACTGGTGCTTGTGGTAAAGGAATCCCAGTTGAATGTCAGTTTACTGCCTCCTTTTATTTCCTGACAAGACTTGAGGTTGCATAAGAACGAGTGAGAAGGTCAGGCCACTGTGTGGTCGAGTGGAAGTTCTGTAGGGAAATCAAAATTGCCTGTGCTAATGTTAGACCTTCTTAAACCTACTGACTGAAGCTCAACTGAGCATATAAAACTATCCAGTTCCTATGTTTCATTACAGACCTGGAACTTCACATGGAGAGCCACTGTGGGAAAGAAGGCAATGTCCAAAACCCATGCAGGGAGAGACTAGGCCAAGTTTCAAACACAGGTCTTTGACAGTGAAGCAGCTAAAATAATCACTGTGCCATTATAGATGTCTAAGTGATAGACTCTGTTTCTTGTTGGTACTCATTTAATATGAGACCAACCTTATTTAATGTGAGACCAATAACTATAACAACCATCTAGCTCTGAGAAAAGGAATACTAGTATTCTGTTCTGTGTCTTGTATTTACCCAATGTTTTGACATCCTTTGCATGTTCAGCCTACCTGGAAGGGGGTCTTGTGGAACTGCATTTCCCAAGATTTCTTCCTTTTTTCCCTGAAAGGTATTTTGGGTGTTTTTTTCTTGTCTTCTTAGAGGGTCAAGGCTAGGGGTCTGTCAATTAAACAGGGCCTGTTAAAGCTCATGGAGGCATTTGTGTATGATTTTGGGCTATACAGTATATAAAAAAAATGTTGTTGTGTCTTACCATTCACAAAAAAACTGTATAAATAGTTAACCACAGTATATAATTTCCATAAAACATGGCAGAGCGGTACAGTACCTCACACCACCACAGGTCCTCCTGCATTTTAAACACATTTTCTTGAAGGACGTACTGAACTCATTGTTCCATTTAGCTACACAGTCTTAAAGGTGCTCAATTCAGGGTTGGAGGCACCAGAGCCCATAATGGCAGCATTAGCCACAAGGCAGGAGCTGGTCCTGAGTGGAGCACCAGTTTGTCACAGGCAGGGCCATTTTACATCAGGCCACTAATTAACCTGACAGGGAGGAGATCCAATGTAGACACAGAGACACTGTGCAAACTCCACAGAGAATGTGGCCAGGCCTGGAATCAGACCCAACAATTTACAGTTGTTGCGGCACAGCTTCACAAGGCAATGGTGCAATTGTTTCTGAATTTGCACAGATTCCTTCAGATTTTGGGACTTGTTTCCATAAAACCTTTCTTGTCCCTGTCTCCACATCCATGGCCTCATTTAAAAGTTCCATATTGCCCAAAATTGGCAGCCAAAGCTATCTAGAAAAAATGGTGTAATGCACTATTGTCAGGCAGGGGATCTTAGCATTAACTTGTGTAAAAATTACTCTGTGCAAGTGTTCATCTGCTTTCCACCATCTTTTGCCTTTTAGGCAGCAATTATCCTCATTTATTGTGATTGAGAATATGTGTTGGAAGTTACAAACACCCAGACATTCTTCATAAATGAGTTATATCACATTAAATAGTTTAAAAACTATATTTCTCATTTACCTAAATTTCCAGCTTTTTAAATCCCAATGGAAGTAAGCTATCTATCAGTAATTTATGCTTTTAATGGAAAGAAGATGAGTTACAACTTTTAAGAATTCCGCATCTCAAATGAAGGAGTGTGAAGGACTTGTGATAAGCTAGAGTCCTTTTCCAGGTTGGTTCACATACTGTATTCTGGTCAATGTTGCCAATATAACCAAAGGCGTGTGGGTTTGACGATTATCACTGCGATTATTAGTGATTAGACCAGCTTCAATTTAGAGTTAATGTGTTCTGTATGTATTCGTGTGTGGTTACTCCTGTAATACAAAGATATCTTGGTAGTTTAATTGTTACCTTTAATTTGGCTTAGTGCTAGTGAATGCACTTTGAAGTTTTGCTGCATTTCTATTTAGAGCTGAGTCCTGTAACCCTCCTATTACTATAAGAATTTTCTCCATGGCCTCCACTGATTCTAATGTGTTACTGTATTTTTGAATAAAAAAGAGATAAAGAGTTACTATATAATCTAAAAAACTTACAGAAATTAAAGGGATCTGGATATGTATGATTTAGGCATATTGTACATATACAGTATCATAGTAGCTGCATTTTTTTAATAGGTATAAAACACATGCTTGTTTGTCACAAAAAATATTTCTTTGTTACCTACCTTTTTTAACTGTTATTGCTTTTATGTCTTCATATAATTACAGGCAAGAAGAAGACATCGTTGTATGACAGCCAAGCCCCAATCTGCCCAATTTGTCAAGTGCTACTCAGGCCAGGAGAGCTCCAAGATCACATGGAACAGGAGATGGACCGGCTTACCCAACTTCACCTCAGGTATTTGGGTAGTGTGAGAGAGAGAGAGAGATGCAGTGAAGTATGGAATGGTTGTGGCATGTTCTACTCAGCCCATCTCTTGCACATCAGCATCCTCAGTCCAGAGTGAAGTATTATTGGAACTGGTCCAGGCAGACTCATCCTTGACATACAGTATGGAAACCTTTCCAGCCAAAATTATTAAAAACCTATAAACCCCACAATATTCATATATACATATATACATATAATATAAATTATGCATATTCACAATGCATAATTTAAACTTGGACATCTCTTTACTTATACAGTGCCATTTCCTGTTTCTAGGAGCTGGCTGGAACCAGCAGACCTGTTCACTCAATGTTTTTTAACATTCCGGGATAAGCAGTGAAGAAACGTATGAGGTTGTGCATTTCCTATAATAGTCTTTTGCATCTCAGAGTTCCTAAATGATGTAAAGCTCATCTGTAGCAAATTGGTCCCATTAGCTAAACAAAGCAACACAGAACTAGAAAATTAGACCACTCTGTTTTCTCAATGAGCTGAGAAACAGTTGAATGTATGCTATGTATCATGGCACAATGGGTGTCATTTTTTAATAATTAATAAAGAGCACTTTTTCTCCAAACCCTATTCTGCCTGGCGATGCGTTGGGAAATTAATATGTTGATTAAAAGCAACCCCTTATTAAGTAGAAAGCATAATTCAACTGCAATGAAAATGTGACTATAAAATATTCTAAAAAAAAAGATTCCTTGATATGGATCATTGTTTCTCATTTTTAATAATTCAAAATATTTTTTAGTTGGATCTTCTTTGCCCTTTTCTGGGCAGATGCCAAGTTCTGGACATCCAGCTGCTCTGCTTGACTTGTGTTACAAAAACAGACATGAAAAAGTAAAATAAAAAACTCCTCAACTGGCTCACCTAGCATTATAAGTAAATGAAGTAAAAACTGATCACTAATTAAGAAAATGGTTAGAAGGAAAACCTGTAACTATTGTGGTCCACCAGGAGTGGAGTTGAGCACCCCTGCCTTGATCTTCTCAATGCTAAATGCAAATGCAGAAGCTTTGACTTTCCTTAACAGTGTACAGGAAAGTTTAATATATGAAGAAGTTCTACTTCTTCTTTAAGGTTCAGCCAGTTCCTAGAAATGCAGCTCCTGCATCTCTGATTGGAAGACATGGTGTAGCAATTTGCTTGTACCCTTCAGGGCTATAATTTAAACAGCACTTTCAGTACTTAGTACTTTCAAGTGACTGAAGCCATGTAAAGCCATGCCCCTTAACTTATTTGTCCATCTTGTGGCACTGTAGTTTAAAAGGCACAATTTGCTTTTCTTCAGCCTAGTAGTCCATGTTTTACTACCCCATGTTACTAACAGGAAGAATATTACTTTAAGTATCCGGACTTTGTAATGTAAAAACTCCAGATTTCATTATCCACAATAAACCTTTTATATTTTTGATTAATTATTTAATGGCTATAATGAGTAATTGTCAGGAAATTAGTATCAGTATTACAGTATTTCTTATCACTTTTAGTCCTTCTGACTTACTTGTGAGCTCTTCAAAGCAGAACAGTAGTAGCACGGCTGTTTCACGCCTCCAGTATCCTGAGTTGGATTCCCAGCTTGGTCATTGTTTATGTGTAGCTTGCACATTCTCTGCATTTCCTGTGAGTCACCTCTGAGTATTCCAGTTGTCTTCCACAATCTAAAGACATATTATATCTGTTAGATTAACGATGCTCTCCAAAATAAATTAGTGTAAGATTATGTCAAGGTTGGTCTAACAGTCTGTATCCCAGAAATGGAGATAGTGGGTTCAAAGAATGGAGGACCCTCTTTTAAGCGTAGATTGACTAAAGGTATTTTGTAATATTGTGGTAGTGTACTCGTCTAACAACTTCCTTTATCGTTTCTTATCTTTCAGCAGAGGTGTTGCTGGGAATTCTGGACCTAAGGATCCCCTTGACTATCCCCTTTCCACTCTTCATTCTCCACTTTCCCACCACGTTCATCAAACAAAATAAAATATAACTTCAGTCATGGGTAGGGAAGCTGTAGCATAAGCCAACATAGGTTCTGTGTCAAATAATATAGGGCTGAACCTTTATATTATATATATGGGCACCTTTTCAAACCATGGTACATGTACAATTCTTTTACACAAAAGTGGGTGAAGTTGTGTTTTCTAGTCTTACTCACTAGCCACCAGAACAAACCATTTCCCACTTTCTGCATTCTATTGCTCCCTAGCCGTGCACCCAGCTGTAGAGCAGACACATGATAAAAGTGACATATGTGAAGCACTTAAGCACACTTGACTCTTCTCTTTATGGCATATTTTTTCATGTTCTTACTGGTTTTCTGGTGTGCCTGTTTTTTGCCTTTCCCTGGCCTCTCTGTTTTGGGTTATATGTCAAAACGTAACTTTTCTTATTCTAGTGCCATCATGGTTCCAAATCTACCAGTGATTCACTTCTACTTCACCTAAGCGAATCTACACATTGAAAGCTCTCCGGCAGCACTTCACTCACTTTGCTCTGTAAGATACTACACCTGGATTATTTTCTGCTCTCTAACCATCTCATAAGTCATAGATTCCTAATACTTAAGCCTTTTTTAAGTCCTATCTCTATAAGCATTTTGAATTCTAATGACTATAGGAATTCCAATGGAGTTTAATATTCTTATCTGTAGGGATCCTAACTGTGTATTCTGATTTAAACAATGACCATTTCTTACCTCTTTGAATATTATCTTGTACCTGTTGAACAATGTTTTATTTCCAAATATTTCTATCTGATTTTGTCCTCAGTACTCTTTTTATATGTCACATAAACATTAGAGATAAGAAACATTTCTTTTTAACATGAGGTCAAGTCAGTTTCCTCAGAGAAACAGAGGAAGGTGCCTTATGTGTCCCTAACACTTTCCTTTATATATAGTTGCAGTTCTTAACCTCATGCTAAGCATAAGATTAAAGCAGAGCCAAGGGTCTAATTTTCATGAAGCCACAACCATTTTCTTGTCCCACCACAGTACCAAATTATGAAACTCATTGGACCATCTCCCCATAAACCACCTCCCAACAGGAGCAGCTTGTGTCACACTTCAGCCACTGGGATGGATGGGTGGATTGCTTGTATGCCCTTTGGTCAATTAATGTTTATAACCTGGGACTTCATATATTTCATTTTAACTTTAATGTCACATGTTATCTGCATTTAAAATCAAAGTCACTCCCCTGCCTGCCACTACACCAGAGCTTTTTGAATTGAATTCCACTGAACCACAAGAAGGAGTCTCATCCACTAGCTTGTTTGTCATATTTTTCCTAGCATAGCACAGATGTCAGGTACGCTTGTTCACACTAACTACTGAGCCACTGGCATCTGTTTGCCTTTTGCCCTTGACCGCCCCAAAGCTGCTCCCTCTCCCTGTATCACCACCACCCCTCTCCATCATGCATATTTCCCACCTCCCGTGCCTCTGGAGTTTCAATAAAGCTGAGCCATTCCCTGGCATTACATATGTACAAACCTCATTGAAAGTGACACGTCGAATTCGGGGCAATTTGTGTGAAATCTCCCTTTAATAATACCGTTTCATTTTGTCCAAATGAGACTTGAATGCATGTAAAATGGAAAAGGATATTTAAGATGTAACATTAGGCAGATGTCTTGCCGGGGGCTGAGTGGATATATATGAGATTGTGGCTGCTGTGCTTAACAGCAGCCGCTCCTGTGCTCCCTGTTAGAATGTGTCACCTTCTTTCTTTTTTTTTCTTCCTGCTCTCGTTCGCTTCCCATGTATGTAAATTAAAATCTATCATGCCCTTACACATCAATTTGTAAGGGGATAACTCTGAGGCAATGCAATCTACATATCCCGCATAATCAATTTAGTTGGAACACAACTGTGGGAAATCAGACTGCAAACACAAAAAGCAATCTTTGTCTCTAGTTTCAAAATCTTGTTTATTACAATTTTTTATTATATTTTTCATTCTTTCACTGTTCACTATTTTAGGGTATAGTACACCAGCAGAGACAGATAAATAAATACCTACATACATACATAACCAACCAAATAAATAAATAAAAACATTTATCTGCAAGGACAAGTATTTGAAATCTGTATACTCTAGCTTTTTGCAGCCTCTGAAGCTGTTAACATATTCAGAGAAGGTATCAAATTAATGACAATGTTAAGGCATTACTATGAGGCACCCTGCAATGGCAAGGTGAAGACAAAGTGGTCTGAGGTAGAAACTTGCCAAACCTGAAAGCCCATGAGATAATTTAAGAATCTGCTTCAGAATGCCTCTTTCTTTCTTTTTGTTGTATAGTATGTTTCACATAATGCGTTTAACAAAAATGTAACCAACAAGCAACTGTAAGAATTATGAAGAATAGACAAAACCATTGACAAAAGAAACATTTACTTCTGTACTTTGAGGAGCTTTTTTTAAAGATCCACAGTGTTATCCTGGATTATTTCTTTTGGTAATAAAATAAAAAATTGATAAAGATTTTTGGTGCATAACAGCAAAAGACTGTTGGAATAAAGGTAGACTATAATGACTAGAATTCCATTATGGAAGGATAACACAGATGGATATGCATCCCAACTGATTCATTCTCCAGTATGATTGGTGACAGTGCTTCTTGGCATGGCTCCAGTTTGGACACCTGCAGGGCTGGATGGGAGTCATAGTTTTGGAGTGCAGCCTTACTGGGGTCCCTGGGTGCCGCCAGAGGTTGCTGCTTAGAGAGGACTTTCCTATTTTCTGGAGGATTGGTTTGACCCAGAAGTGCTTCTTGGGTGCAATGTTGTGGCAGGAAAAGCACTCCTAGGTCCAACATACTGTAAAGGAGCCATCTCACATCACTCTGGAAGTTGATGTCAGGAGGAGGTGAACAAAGCTTGCTTAGAAGGAGTGCAAGAAGGAGGAGAAAGAATTGGCATTTGAACCTGGGACTGATGTCTGTGCTGATGTGTGTGAGGTTTGGGGCTCTGAGATGCCTTCTGCAGTCACTATATATATAGTACAGAATAACATATACTGTATTATACTGTACAGTATATCGTAAATATAGTACAGTAATAAAAGACTGATTGCTTCATGTTTTGGAAACTAGGTCTATCATTATCTCACTATTTCATTTTCAAATATGTTCAATCCACTTTAGGGTCACAGGGCCAGATTGTGGCAACTCTTGGTGCAATGCGAAAATCAAGCCTGGATAATATGCCAGTCCATCTCAGCATACACTCCTAGTTGGACGTGCCCAGAACAACTCACCAGGGAGGCATCCAGGATGCATCCTAATCAGATGCCCGAGCCACCTCATCTGACTCTTCTCGATGTGGAGGAGCAGTGGCTCTACTCTGAGCTCCTCCCGGAGGACTGAGCTTCTCACCCTGTCTTTAAGGGAAAGCCCAGACACCCTGCAGAGGAAACTCATTTCAGCCGCTTATATTCGCGATCTCATTCTTTTGGTCACTACCTATAGCTCATGACCATAGGTGAAGGTAGGAACATAGATTGACTGGTAAATTCATTAGTTAGTGATTACATTTATTATGAAAAACAAAGGGTATACAAAGAATGTAGAAATTAAAGAGCTGGTACATTTTTCAGAAAGGTGTGTTGATTTGTTGACCTAAGTACTCTTTTTATATGTCACATAAACATTAGAGATAAGAAACATTTCTTTTTAACATGAGGTCAAGTCAGTTTCCTCAGAGAAACAGAGGAAGGTGCCTTATGTGTCCCTAACACTTTCCTTTATATATAGTTGCAGTTCTTAACCTCATGCTAAGCATAAGATTAAAGCAGAGCCAAGGGTCTAATTTTCATGAAGCCACAACCATTTTCTTGTCCCACCACAGTACCAAATTATGAAACTCATTGGACCATCTCCCCATAAACCACCTCCCAACAGGAGCAGCTTGTGTCACACTTCAGCCACTGGGATGGATGGGTGGATTGCTTGTATGCCCTTTGGTCAATTAATGTTTATAACCTGGGACTTCATATATTTCATTTTAACTTTAATGTCACATGTTATCTGCATTTAAAATCAAAGTCACTCCCCTGCCTGCCACTACACCAGAGCTTTTTGAATTGAATTCCACTGAACCACAAGAAGGAGTCTCATCCACTAGCTTGTTTGTCATATTTTTCCTAGCATAGCACAGATGTCAGGTACGCTTGTTCACACTAACTACTGAGCCACTGGCATCTGTTTGCCTTTTGCCCTTGACCGCCCCAAAGCTGCTCCCTCTCCCTGTATCACCACCACCCCTCTCCATCATGCATATTTCCCACCTCCCGTGCCTCTGGAGTTTCAATAAAGCTGAGCCATTCCCTGGCATTACATATGTACAAACCTCATTGAAAGTGACACGTCGAATTCGGGGCAATTTGTGTGAAATCTCCCTTTAATAATACCGTTTCATTTTGTCCAAATGAGACTTGAATGCATGTAAAATGGAAAAGGATATTTAAGATGTAACATTAGGCAGATGTCTTGCCGGGGGCTGAGTGGATATATATGAGATTGTGGCTGCTGTGCTTAACAGCAGCCGCTCCTGTGCTCCCTGTTAGAATGTGTCACCTTCTTTCTTTTTTTTTCTTCCTGCTCTCGTTCGCTTCCCATGTATGTAAATTAAAATCTATCGTGCCCTTACACATCAATTTGTAAGGGGATAACTCTGAGGGCAATGCAATCTACATATCCCCGCATAATCAATTTAGTTGGAACACAACTGTGGGAAATCAGACTGCAAACACAAAAAGCAATCTTTGTCTCTAGTTTCAAAATCTTGTTTATTACAATTTTTTATTATATTTTTCATTCTTTCACTGTTCACTATTTTAGGGTATAGTACACCAGAAGAGACAGATAAATAAATACCTACATAACCAACCAAATAAATAAATAAAAACATTTATCTGCAAGGACAAGTATTTGAAATCTGTATACTCTAGCTTTTTGCAGCCTCTGAAGCTGTTAACATATTCAGAGAAGGTATCAAATTAATGACAATGTTAAGGCATTACTATGAGGCACCCTGCAATGGCAAGGTGAAGACAAAGTGGTCTGAGGTAGAAACTTGCCAAACCTGAAAGCCCATGGGATAATTTAAGAATCTGCTTCAGAATGCCACTTTCTTTCTTTTTGTTGTATAGTATGTTTCACATAATGCGTTTAACAAAAATGTAACCAACAAGCAACTGTAAGAATTATGAAGAATAGACAAAACCATTGACAAAAGAAACATTTACTTCTGTACTTTGAGGAGTTTTT
Source organism: Polypterus senegalus (assembly GCF_016835505.1). Taxonomy (NCBI): domain Eukaryota; kingdom Metazoa; phylum Chordata; class Cladistia; order Polypteriformes; family Polypteridae; genus Polypterus; species Polypterus senegalus. The sequence goes on along the minus strand of NC_053167.1, from coordinate 91,108,062 downwards.
TTTTTTTAAGATCCACAGTGTTATCCTGGATTATTTCTTTTGGTAATAAAATGAAAAAAAATTGATAAAGATTTTTGGTGCGTAACAGCAAAAGACTGTTGGAATAAAGGTAGACTATAATGACTGGAATTCCATTATGGAAGGATAACACAGATGGATATGCATCCCAAATGATTCATTTTCCAGTATGATTGGTGACAGTGCTTCTTGGCATGGCTCCAGTTTGAACACCTGCAGGGCTGGATGGGAGTCATAGTTTTGGAGTGCAGCCCTACTGGGGTCCCTGGGTGCCGCCAGAGGTTGCTGCTTGGATAGGACTTTCCTATTTTCTGGAGGATTGGTTTGACCCAGAAGTGCTTCTTAGGTGCAATGTTGTGGCAGGAAAAGCCATCTCACATCACTCTGGAAGTTGATGTCAGGAGGAGGTGAACAAAGCTTGCTTAGAAGGAGTGCAAGAAGGAGGAGAAAGAATTGGCATTTGAACCTGGGACCGATGTCTGTGCTGATGTGTGTGAGGTTTGGGGCTCTGAGATGCCTTCTGCAGTCACTATATATATAGTACAGAATAACATATACTGTATTATACTGTACAGTATATACATAAATATAGTACAGTAATAAAAGACTGATTGCTTCATGTTCTGGAAACTAGGTCTATCATTATCTCACTATTTCATTTTCAAATACAGTACGTTCAATCCACTTTAGGGTCACAGGACCAGATTGTGGCAACTCTTGGTGCAATGCGAAAATCAAGCCTGGATAATATGCCAGTCCATCTCAGCATACACTCTTGTACACACATAATACAGCATAAAAAATAGTTGAATGATTCAATTGTTGAAAATTGCTTGTATAATAATTATTCATTTAATTATACATAATGTAGGTTCTCCCCTGGTTAAACAGAGCATTAATGCTGCGCAACTAATGTGAAAATAACAGCACTATGAGGGCAGTATAAAATAAGAAAATTTCTTATGCTATGTAGTACATGTTAATTCTTTGCAAGCCACTTTAAGCTAAAATGAAAAAGAAGGAGAAAGTTAATTTCATATTTGCTAAATTTCAGTGGTTGAGCGTTCATCAGTTATGCATCCATCCATCCATTCTCTTCCGCTTATCCAAGGTCGGATCATGGGGGCAGCAGCTTCAGTAGAGATGCCCAGACTTTCCTCTCCTCTGCCACTTCTTCTAGCTCTTCCGGGGGAATCCCGAGCAGTTCCCAGGCCAGCCGAGAGACATAGTCCCTCCAGCATGTCCTGGGTCTTCCCTGGGGCCTCCTCCTAGTTGGACGTGCCCAGAACAACTCACCAGGGAGGCGTCCAGGAGGCATCCTAATCAGATGCCCGAGCCACCTCATCTGACTCCTCTCAATGCAGAGGAGCAGTGGCTCTACTCTGAGCTCCTCCCGGAGGACTGAGCTTCTCACCCTGTCTTTAAGGGAAAGCCCAGACACCCTGCAGAGGAAACTCATTTCAGCCGCTTGTATTCGCGATCTCATTCGTTTGGTCACTACCTATAGCTCATGACCATAGGTGAGGGTAGGAACATACATTGACTGGTAAATTCATCAGTTAGTGATTACATTTATTATGAAAAACAAAGGGTATACAAAGAATGTAGAAATTAAAGAGCTGGTATATATATATCAGAAAGGTGTGTTGATTTGTTGACCTACTATGACCCTCAATTACTGAGCCACATGTCTAGAGTGGTTTGTGCCAGGAGTTGATCTTTAAGTACCAGAATGTGTTGTTACTCAGTCATACTGACAAGAAGAACACTGGCAAAGTGAAGTGGTCTAGATGGAGGATTACATTTGAAATACCCCCTTTTCGATACACATACACACTCTCAGGTTGAATAGGACTGTGAGCAATTGTCCAGTATCTTTAAACTCTCGACCCTATTTTTTCTCTTTCTCTCTCTCTTTCTCTCTCTCTCTTCTGTCATTTCCTCTTTTGCCACCTCTTTCAGATGGCCTGCCGGCCCTGCTGCTGACACAGTGGATCTGCACAGCAAGTTAAATTCCCAGCTGATCAATAAAGACGGAGTACTCTGTCCTTCTGCTGGGAGCTCAATAGTTTTTTTATCAGTCATGTTTGGGCCTAGTTGGATGCATCTGACAGGGCAGTGAACACCACAAAGACATTCTCAAGGGCAGCAACAACCCCTTTTCTTAAAGCATTTGATCCTGTATCTCCAGACTGACATCCCTGAGGAAACCACTCTATAAATAAGATTAGGATAAAGTTATTAGGTTAACAGATTTGAACTTCCTTTCATATTATCTCTGCAATTTATCCAAACATATAATTGGAAAAATTTGTGAATTAATAGATTTTCCTTTCTTCTCATGTACCAATACAACTGCAAACACCATAAATCTGGTACTGATGTGGATGCATGTCATTGAAGTAAGGGTCACAAAGAAGAGACCTTTATCCATATGATTTTCTGTGGCCGTGTGTATATTATTTGACATTGAGGACATAGTGTACATTTCCAGCCAAAAAACAGACAGATTATTTGCTGTAACATGAGACATATCGCACTGGTACTTCTTCTGATGATAAAAATAATTTACTTTTTTCTAAGGATGTTAATTACAGTACATCGAAAAATGTCCAGCAGTTGTCTTTCTGACACATCTCAGAATTATGTGTTAGGTAAATGTACAATTCTAATCTGGTCCTGACAACAAATGTAAATGTCCCATCTAGTGGACTGCTGTCCAGTTCAGGGCTGGTTCCTGCCTTGGCTGTTGCTGGGAAAGGCTCTGGCCTTCACTAACACAAGTTGGACAAGGTGGATATAGATAATGAAGGAATGATTACACATTGGTTGTTCTTAAGCATACATGTGTGCCCATTTCTTTTTCGTTTAACCTTGGACAGGTACTCTTGAAGAAGTTGTGGGGTGTATCATGTTCTTAAATAGCTCTTCTTTTAAAGTTCCTAATTAGGTTTATTGTTACAATTTATAAAAACAAAGTTCCATAAAACTCAAACCCTCCCTATCTTTTGTTTTAGTTTTATTTTAGGTTATAGTAACTCCATTGACCTCTAACAACAGCAAGTAGCTTTAACCCATACTTCAGCCTCAAGATTTGTTCCAACTGCACTATAAAGAACTGCAATATCAGACCAAGTGATCTCTCACAGTACATTTCTTTGTTTCACAGACTCGATGGCTATATTCACATTACAGCTAAAGGTCTTTCTAGTATGATTTTTACCTAATATCTGATTTTACTGTTTGACTGTTTGACAAATTAATTTTACAAGCAATCAAAATTCAATAATGAGTTTAATTAAAATTAAAAACAAATTTGCCAGACAGGTGGAACATAACAGGCAACTATGAACACCAAGAGGATACTAGCTTCTGCCCAGCTTCACATTGTTTACCTGTATATAGAAACGTGTGGAAATGAGAGAGCAACCAGGAGTGGTGGGAGTGGGATATGGAAGGATTAGATGCAAAACAGTGAAAATGTTGAGTAGGATGTTTGATTACTTATATGAACATCTTTCCACAGCACTATCAGAAAAAATATGCATGTGAGGCATGTCATTTTTGTCAGAAAATACATAACAATAGGGCTACATGTCCCCAGATAATTAACTTTTCCCTTTCGCTTTCTTTCCATTAGCATAGTGAGTAATACCATTTGATTTTCAGTTAGTTAGGGAGTACAGATTTCCAGAAAATTCCAATTCAAGCATTCAAACACAGGTCACACATGTAGCATATGTCTGGAATGGATTTAGTGCCAAATATATGAAAGTGATCTAAATCTAATCTGAAGTGTTCTGATTTCCAAGAAATAAGAACTGTATCATGTATGAGTGAAACAAAACAGAATTGGGCTGCCGTTTGAATGTAGTCTATGTTACTCAAAGTTCAGCTTTCTGCACCTCTTCACAAGGTATCTGTGTTGTATATAGTACACTAAATTTTTCTTATCACCTGCAGCAATTCAGAGACATTTTAGAATAATATGATAACAACCCACCATGCACTGCTTCAAGATGTAATTTCCAAATGTGTTTATCTTTATATCTATACTAATAAAAGGCAAAGCCCTCACTGACTGACTGACTGACTCACTCACTCACTCACTCACTCATCACTAATTCTCCAATTACCCGTGTAGGTAGAAGGCTGAAATTTGGCAGGCTCATTCCTTACAGCTTACTTACAAAAGTTGGGCAGGTTTCATTTCGAAATTCTACGCGTAATGGTCATAACTGGAACCTATTTTTTCGTCCATATACTATAATAGACTTCTGCTCGATGGCCATTGGAGGCGGAGTTACGCCTCCCACGTAATTTAGTGCCTGCCCATATAAGGCCATCCGTCAGCGGCAATCCAATAGAAACACTACCACTAAATATTCACAGGTGAAGGACTGTGCTTATGCAGACAAAGATGAGATGGTCAGGGTGGTGTTTGGCACAAACTCAGCGAAACTGCGAGAGAAACTTTTATGTGCTGGGTCTTAGCTAACATTAAATACAGCTGTGGACATCGCACGAGATGGCACTAGCACAGCTGGGAACCTTCGATGCATGTACACCGAGTGGCTCACGTGAACTGACGCAGTGCACAGACAAAAAGCAACAGTTCCAAAGAGTGCTGAACAAAAACCGAATTACACAATTGAGAAGGCAGCAAAAAAATATGAAGCGTCTGACACATACAAGCATATTCATAAGTGCAGCTACTGCGGAAACAAAGCACACGGTGGAAAAAGTCAATGTCCCACTAAAGGAAGACAGTGTAAAAAAAAACCCGTGCATGGAGTGTGTCACGTCTCGGATAAAGAGGAAGACGAGCTGTTTATTGCTGCAGAAAGAAACGAATCGATGAATGAAACCTGTCATCTTTACAACGATTGACAAACACGGAATGCAACTTGGAACACAACACATCCTACAAATACGAACCTGATTAAAAGAAATAATGATAATCAAATCCTTGATGACAGCAACACTCATAACACTCACAAAACAATTACTGTATATTGACAATCATGTTACGTTATTTTTTATTTTAACACACCACTTCTCCGCTGCAAAGCGCGGGTATATATATATATATATATATATATATTAGCAGTTGGAGATTCACAAAGGGAGAAAATAAATAACATATCATAAAGTAGTTTTTATTCCTGAGCTTTCAACCCCTACCAGGGGTCTTCATCTGAGGATAATGCTTAGACTTACCAGAATCAAAGGCAATATATAGCAATACATTACAGGGGGAGGGGGGTGGGGGAATTGGCTAGGTCCGTGTGGGGATCGTGATTCATTTTCTCCCGTTGGGGATCTCCAACTGCTAATATGCAAACCGTATCACAGACCTTCTCTTCCATATATATATATATATATATATATATATATATACCCGATCTACATACTCTCAAACAGACAAACCACACGCCGTGGCGCAATGGAAGAGGCTTCACCTCTAGCGCCGAGGTTCGATTCCCGAGAGTGGATGCAGTGAGTGTGTACGCCTGATGACCCCAAAATTAGGGCAAAACACGTGTCGCGTACTCTTTGCATTATTTCACAGTAAAACTATTTCAATATATATATATATATATATATATATATACATACATATATATACACACACACACATCCATATATATCAGCGCTTCCCGATTCATTTTACCCTCGCACCCCCTTGGTTTGAGACGTATGAAAAAATATGTGGTTAACGCAGAAAGACAGATCACCAATTGAAGCTTTATGAATAATGGATACTTTTTTCGCCATCAATGATTATTTTGGTAAAGCCATACTCAGTGTAGTCATTAGATGAACGGTAAAAAGTAAGAGCGAGGGTAGGGTGACTTATTGATGCATGCAGGCGAAAGCACAATAGCACGTGGACTTGATGTAGTGCGCATCAACTCGGATCTGAATTACGCGATCACATTCGAAAAAATATATCTTTTCAAGTTCTATTTGGTTGACACAAATATCTTTGGTTGGAATGTAAGGTGAATTTACTCTTTACATTTCTATGGTGAAGAAAAATTTATGCAATGATGCCTACATTTAACTTACATTCCTACCAAAGATATTTCTGTCGACTATATAAAAATTCCTTGTATTTAAAATTTAAATACAATTTGAACAAATACGATAGTTCATAATATCCACGCAGACTTGCACGTAAGAGCGGGAGTCATCCGTTTTAACAAGCAGCGTATTGCACTGATACGAAATAGCCTGGCCATTTAATTATTTATGAATGGATAGGTAAATTAAGATTTTGTACAAATAATGTTTTTGATTTTTCTTCCTTGATGGATTCTGTATATATATATGTGTGTGTGTGTATATGTATGTATATGTATATATATGTTTATATATGTGTGTGTGTATGTATGTGTTTATATGTAGATATGTATGGATATGTATATATATATATGTTTATGTGTGTGTGTGTGTGATATATATATATATATATATATATATATATATATATATATATATATATATATATGACAGCAACACTCATCACTCACAACAGTGACAAAACAATTACATTGACAATCATGTTACGTTATTTTCAAAATGTTACCTTTTCTTTTTCATTACTTCTTTAACACACTACTTCTCCGCTGCGAAGCGCGGGTATTTGGCTAGTATTACATTTAAATGATCAGAAATGTGTCCTTCTGATGGAACTGTGTAGGTGTATAAACAGGACACCACAATAGGTTTGCATTTTTTAAGTAATTTCAGTCTTTTATCAACCACATACAGTACATACTGTAAATGATTTTAATATTTGAAACATGTCAGTCATGGACAGGGCCCTCCATCTGGGGATGGTTTTTGCCAGGCCTATGGTGCTGCTGGGTTAGGCTCCTGCACTCTGCAACCCTGAACTGGATAAAGTAAATATAGGGATGTTATATGTATTTTTTAACATTTGTACTCTCTACAGATTTAATTTTCATTATTTTCTGTGGATTGTAGTGGGAAAAATCTTTTCCACTGCTGTGAATTCTCCACAAACACTCACTTGAAAGGCCTATCTTAAGGCTTTAAAATTTACATTGGGACACCACCACTGTGGATGGCCAACATCCTTAGCCATCTGTGTTTAGCAGAACTACTAAGAAGTTCCTGCAGAGGGTACAAAAGAGCCAGCACCACAAGTGTGTATGATAAAGAGGCCACAGTCATACCAGTTTTAATATCTCTCTTAAATGTAAAGAGTTTGACAAATGATTCTAAATGAGTTAGGTGAGAAATCATTTAAATGGGAAGGGTGTGACTAAGTGATTTGCTGTTATTGAAAAATATGATTAAACAGGAAATTTGAATTATTCAAGCCATCCGGTCTCCATGAAACTGTATTAAGAATTCTGTGCATACTGAGATCTTACTGTGATATCAAGAATACATATACAAGCATACAATAAAACTTGTATCACATGTTTACAAATTCAAGAACATGTCTGTTCCCACAACACCAACCATCTTGAAAATATTTCTGCATTAGGCGTTTTTTTTCTTTAATTTTTCATTTGTTTATTATTGTATATTCAGTTGCACCCTTCATCCATGACAATTTCCAAGATCAGAACATGAACAACTGTTTACAGGTATTTTTACATTTCAAGCACAGACAGATTAAACAATTTGCTCAGGGTCACACAGTGACCCAGAGGCAGGAGTTAAACCAGAAATCTTACGCTTTAAGGTCCTGTGTCTACAGTCATGTCTCATTTCACTTCTTTATACTGTACTTAATATGTGTCATACTATCTTTATCATGTATAGTATTTATAATGATGACCACCTCCCCAAAGCAAAAGACTGCTAATATTCAGTTGCCATATGGGAGTGGAATGAACCAGAGATCCTGTCTAATGAATTTGTATTCCCCAGGCTATAGACGACACTTGAAAATACAACTTACAAATAAGAAATCATAAAATATGTACTTTATAATGCCGACAGGCAAAACAAAAAAAAAAATAAATAAAAAACACTACATAGGATTCCATCAAAAGCAAAAGTTACGCATGCAGGAGTACAGAGGGAGAGCAGAGGAGATTTGGCTGAGGTTACTTCTTGTCACATGTTGCTAGTTACTAAATTCCATTCCAGTGACTTTCTTTTACTTGTCGGGATCATCAGGGACTGTAATTGCTTTGGTCAGCCTTGTCCATCTCACATCAAACAAGTCATTAGGAATGCAATAAAAACCTCTGTATCAATTCTTCAGAAGGTTTCACTTAATCTAGCACCTGGGTGTTCTTCTGCGGTGATACCTGTCATTCCCCCATACTGGGTTAATGGCAGCTATGTGAATTTGCCACTGAATGCGGTATGTCAGGGCATGAATTTATGGTGCAGACAGTGTGTTTATTATCTCACAAACAGTGAGCTAGTGATGCTGTGAATTTATTCTCTTTCAAGGAGGCTTGATTTGTGTCATCTCCCTCTCGCTCTTTGGTGTGCCAGATAAATCTTACACCTGTGGGAAAACGGACTGTGCAAGAGTGCCAGAGGTATGCAGGTCCTTTAATCATGCGTCCATTGGCATGGTCAGGCTGAGTTATTCTGAGAATTTAGGTTACTTCATTTCATTCAGTGTTCTGCACATTGCAACTAACCTGATTGTTTGCTTGAAATATTTACATTTAAAGTCGATTGTGACATGTAAGTATGCTATTTGCTATGCAGCTATCCTGCAAAAAATACAACAATAAACAACTTATTAGCATTGTGGATACAGTTATGTCCACTAGGGGGCAGAAACTTACATAATTCTTCATTTTGCAAACTAGATTTCATTCAAAATGTACTGGCAGCATTTCAATACATTTCTGAAGGGTTTATTTAGGAATGAGATGTGAACATTTTTTGGTCAGTTAGGTTACCTTTCACTTGACAGTATTTTTTAGCTTTGCTGTTTCTTTTAAACTACCTTCATTTCGCACCTACCTGCTGTCCCTTCTCAGTTCTAGGTATAATGGGAGCTGTCTTTCTCTGATTTGAGATCTTTAATGGGCACTGGCCCCATTGACCCATATCTATCTGTCTGTTGATTGAGTTGAATTCAAATCACTACCATTCATTTTCATGTACTGCCCTTTATGGCACATCATCTTATTGCTTTATACAGATAGAGAGAATCAAACAGATTACATTCAATTAAAAGAAAATTATAAGCTGGTAATAAAACAATTTCTTTAATTAATAAATAAGTGAAGGACTACTACCATTGTGGTTAAAGCTGCAGCCTTACAGTTCCAGAGTCATGGTTTCAAATTCCTGCCCAGACACTGTAAAGTCTGTATGTTTTCTCTGTGGCCATGTGAGATTTACCTCTACATCTACATTTACATTTATTTGCTGGGCAGATGCTATTATCCAAAGCATATTACAAAAAAGGTCATCGTAACTGAGTAAACATTAGTCTGGTGGACTTTTTTGGGAAACAAGTGTTACAGGACAGCATTACTAATTGATCATCACAGGTGAAGTGCTCCAAACAAAATAAAACTCCTTGGCTACATAAAACCTAATAAACCCAGTATCAGTTAGAGAGAAATGCCCCAAACAAGCAAATCCTCAAGCACTTCTTAAACACATTGTGGGAGTCAATGGCTTGTTCCATCAGCTAGGAGCTGTGCATGAAAAGAGTCTGGAGTGAGATTTAATGTCACGTAGAGGTGGTATCACCAGATACTATTCATTGACAACCCTGAGTGGGTAAGAAGGAGCATACAACCTCACACGTGTCTCCAAATGTAGTGCTAATCTACTTACTACTCTGTGAGCAAGCATTACATATCTGAACATAATACACAATGTTAGATGGAGGATCTGAAGAAAGGAGTGACATGTACCTGTCTCAAGTGGTGGAATACCAGATGTGCTACTGCATTCTGAATCATCTGCAGCAGCTTGGTCCTCTGGGTACTCTAGTTTCCTTTTAACTTTCAAAAATGTACAGTTTGGGTCTATTGGTGACACCAAATTCGGTTACTGAGATTTGTTTTGATTATGTAAGTAGCCCTTCAGCGGACTGGTCAAATATCCAAAGCTAGTTCCTGTCTTACACCCACTGTCACCAGGATAGGCTAAATCCCTATGTTGAAATAAGCAGGTAAATTAGGGAATGAATAAGTACTTCAAACACAATATAAAAAATGACTATGCAGCATACACATAGACATACGCAAACAGTTTGTATATAGTAACTGAGTTAAGAAAAATTTCTCAAGCAAAGCAGGTTAATTTGTAAAATTACAGTATACCGCACATACCTTCAGTATATAATAGTGCTAAGCACAGGGGCTCATGTATTTGTAACAAATCATTCAAAGGAGAGATTAACAAAGTGAGAATTAGGGTTAGGGTTCACTCCTAGCCTTCATTTATGTGCTGGTCCCTGTGTATATGATGAGGGACTCTGGTGCCACTTTTTCTTCTCATCTCCCACTCTCTCTCTCAGTCCTGCAACCCTAGCATTTTACTTCCCGCCAGGCAGCCTTCATTCTGCATTCTTCTTCCGGCTTTAAACCCCAACCCCAAGGTTACGTCCATTAAGGCCTTGGAATAATATCAAGTGTCAAGGATGATATGCCCTGGTAACAATGACAGCAGGGTAGAACTCCCTCCAAAAGGGAGTCATTGCACCCCTGAGCTCTGTGTACCCCTAAAAGGTCTGCATATCTGCTAGGCTGCCTTTCTTGCAAGGGCAGAACATTCGTCCTTGTCTCATACAGGAACCATGTGCTGCTGTTTAATAGATTGGAAATGAATGACTGCATCCTGTAAATTCTCCCTATACTTTATTCAAGGTCAGCATAGTCCCATCTTTCCTGGTTTAGGACTACAGTATTTGCTTTCCTGTATATGCCTGGAGGTCTTTTGATCTTCTGCCATTCCTCACTCACTTATAACAATCAGGAAGGTGTGTCTTTTCACAGTAGTACCCAAAGGTGCACTCACATTGTCAGTTGTAACCACAAGGGGGCGCCAGAAAAACCCAAACTATAGACACAGCAGTACAGGACACATTTTATGAATAATGGATTTTATTCCATGAGGCACTTCTCTTCTCCAGTAATCAGACACAATAATACAAAATACACAATGATAACCGGTTATTCTTCCTCCTCGCTGAGTGTTGCCTGCTGTCTTCCGACCCGTGAATGCTTTGGGTGTCACACACTGTTTTCCAGAAAGCACTTTTGGGACGTAAAGAAAGTAAGGAGGTCCTCCCTGACAGGGTTGCACTTTTGGACTTCAACTCCCAAGCACTCCTGTGGGTGTCCTGACTTGGCTGCCATGCTAGGACCACTGTCACCTGCCGAGTGAGAGATGGAACTGCTCCCAAGTCCGGGCTTCCATTGAACCATCCATTATTTTATAACAGCTGGGCAGAAAGTTATCTTTCGTCCAGCTGGCCAATCTATCCTTCATTCCTCTCTGGCCTCCATTTAGGCTTTTATTTTCCAATGATACCCCATTAGTCTCTATTGTAGAGTCCAGTCCAGTGAGGACAATATATTTTTTAAATTTACAGAAAACACTTCACTTTAGAACACAGTTTCATGTGGCAAGTGCAAATAACTTAAATATGAAAAATACCGAAAATACCTTTAAGTGAACGTCAACTTAAAAGTCAAAATTGCAGTTTTAGCAATTGTGTTTTACAGGTGGTGATACCGAAATTTCTATTATGGACACTGTGAATAAACAACCTTAACAGGACAGTCAAGATTAGGTGTGCTCTTGCATTGAGATTTTCCCTTTTGATATTTTAATAACCTACAACATTTTTTTTCATTAAAAATTGCATTTAAACTGAAATTAGAGTATCAAGTCACCAGCAGCATCTTTTTCTTCTTATTTGAACTGTAAACCATGCACAGAGAAATCATATTTTGTAAGAATCGCAAAAAACAACAAGCATTGTGAGAGTGTACTCCACCACCAAAATGAATGCTAATGTATTACAGTATACTGTATGTTTTCTGAAAGTCATATATTGATATTATTGATTCTTACAATCACAAGAAGTCTTTCATAGCCAGACATAGAAATCTAGAATTCTGTCCTTTATTAGCAACTGCCACCTTTCCTTAAAGTCTCTAACCCGAGGCACAAGTCGGCATTGTCCTTCTTTCTGTTTCTGTCCCTCATAAACAAACCGAAGCAACAAAATTGAAAGTCTGATTCATTATTTAAGAGCTTCTTTCTGAAGTATGAAGATACCCTTTTGGTCATTAGGATTAAAGAATGGCAGCATCTTATGTAACTCCCTATAGACATATTAAATGTCCACCATCAGTTTATGGCAAAGAAAATTTTATGTGTCAATTATGTAATACTCGCACTGAGTGATTGATAGAGAACAGCAGCCAGCTCAGTGCTTGTGAAATACATTTCAGGTGGTGACATACTTGTTTTGAAATCATACCCCCTTGTTGATGTTGGCATTCACATTATGTGATTTGCTATGAGTATACTGTACCTGGTCAGTTTGTTTTTATGTACAACAGAAGCTCTTTAAAAAGGTGGTCTCGTCACTTTAAAGCAAATTAATGGCTATGTGAAACTATACCCAAGGAAACTGACATACAGTATTTATGGATTATAGTTTTAAAATACAATCAAGGGAAAAAAGAAATGAACAATTTCACTTGCCAGCAAGCAGCATGGTGAAACTTGGGTGACGTAGGTGTCCCCTGGTGAGTTTACATATTTTTAGTCTGCCTTTGTGTCCATGTTTTGTTTTGTTTTTTTTTTCCACAAACACATCAGTACATCAATTTCCATTTCTAAATTAAGAAAGAGTGTTCTGCAGTAAGTCAGCATATACTTTAGCGGTGGTCCCAGCCTTAAAGCCTTTGATGGTAGGTTAGGCTATGGCATCCTGACTTTGAAAAAAGTGGGTTGGAAGATAAATGGATCTGCTTTAACATTCTGCCCTTCATACTTATGTAGGCCTATCAAAGAATACCACCTGTAAATGAATCCAAAGGACCTACATGCCAGTGATATGCATTGGTATTAATACTTAAAATAAAAAGTAATACTGTACATCACATTTTTAAATGAGTCAGAAAAAAATGCTAATACTTCAAAAACACTACCAAACTATTCATGTGTGAAATAATTGAGCAGTTAGTTCAGGAAATTCCTGACCTGATAAAGTCAGTTGGTGACAAGTGTGCACTTTGATTCACTCATTCTCAACAAAAACAGTGGAAATAAAAACAGCATGTATGACTTTAAAAAAAAAAAAGAACACAGTGTAACAAATGCTTATACTAATCCAATGTTAGATGCCTTAAATCTTTTGTACCAGTAAAAATGTGTGCATAGACATGCAATGATCGGTGTTAATGCCTCACAGCTCCATAGACACATAGGTGTGACTTCCACTTAGATCCTGTCCCTGTGGTGTTTGCACATTGTCCCTGTGTTCACAAAGAGGTCCACGTAATCTCAGTTGGTGTCTTTAAATGACCCTGTTATGAGGGGTGGTGCCTAATAATGAGCTGGCACCCTGTCCATCCTTTGTTCCCGCCTTTAACTTGATGCTGCTGCTGAGATCGGCTCCACATCCCCCCTTCTATGAAATGGACTGAGTAGGTTTGAGCCTAGATAGACGGATGATCAATTGCTACATTCATTTTTCCATAATAAACACCATTCATAGCGATCTCACTTAAAATGTGAAAAAACCCTGAAAAAAGTCATATTCTGTTTTTAGCAGTGCTTATTTTTTATTTTTGCCCTTTCCAAGAACTCCAGTGTTAGCATCACACTTCCCATTTTTGGATTCTCTCTGTTTATCTTCTCTAACTTCAGGTAGTCTTTTCTCTTTCTCCTCACTCTGCTTTCTCATTCATGCCCCTGCACATCTGCCAAATCACGTTGGAGGATTAAATCTGGGCAAATTCAATTTCTGCATCCTGCCTAAGCAGCTCTGCATCTGGGTCTACACACGGGGCACAAAGTGAACATGACAGGAACCTTGTTTTTTTGTCACTTTGCCTGGGCTCATCTTTTCAGAGGCTCATAAAAATGTATTGATGTCCCCAGTATTGAAGAGAGAAGAGTGGTTTGTGCATGAGTGTGTGTGAGTATATGGGGGGAGGGGGGGTGCTGCATTAATGTCTTGGAAAAGAAATCTGATTCGATATGTCTCTTCCCATTGTTGCCAGGCGTTTTATCTGGAGCGTTTAATACTTTCTGGCTTCTAATCAGTCATCTTAAAGCCGCAATGTCGATGCGGTTGTGATTTTATGTCATTAGCCCAAGCTGGACAGCCCCTGGAGGGGGAAAAAAAATCTGTGGCCCTCTGCCTTGTTCTTTCTCTCTCTCTCTATGTTCCCCTTTTGAATTTAATACAATGTTTACAAGCCAACGCATAGCTCTTAACATATTTCAAAGTCTTAACTGCTTTGGGCATTCCAGTGACAAATCAAATAACAGCCAAATAATTTATTTCCTGATACCACTCGCCCTTAGCAGGGTGGGGTAACTCCACAGAGAAAGATTACTTCAATAAAAAAATTATATCTCAAATGTGCTTAGCGATCTTACTTGCGACTGTAATTGTTTCAAATCTTGCTTAGCCCCAGGCTTCGTTGGTGGAGTGGCATTTGGAAGGGTGGGCAGGCAGGGGGTGGGGGGTTTGTTTAAAGGAGGAAGGCTTAAGATGATTTTTTTTCCTGATCTGTCATTTTATTTTTTTTTTAAATGAGATACAGCAATCTTTTAACAGTTTTTCTGTTTTTGGTACATGGTGGTGACTCAAGCAGAAAAAAATAAAATCTTAAGAGAAGCTTTTGCATTGTTGTAGACACAATTTGGGATTTTTTTTAACACATTCAAAGAATGTCTTCCCTGATTTGGTTTGTGATGTAACACAAATTTATATGAAGGATTTGAAAAAGTGTTTTTGGACGTTTCTTACCAAAAAGCATTAGTAATATTGTATTTTATATATAATATATATATATATATATATATATATATATATATATATATATATATATATATATATATATATATATAGTGTAATGCCTTTCCCCAAGGGAACTTACAAGATCAGAAATAATACAGCTTAACCCATGCTGTGAGTCTGAGGAGAGAATTAAACTAGCAGCCTCACTGTTTAAAGTCCAAAGCCACTATACCACACTCCTCCTTTTAATTTCCAAAAAGAAAATAGTGTGTATCCTCCTAATTTTTGCATTGCTATTACAGTTTTCCTAACACAATCCAAGAATGTGAATGTGAAGATGACTAGAAACTATAAATTGGCCTGGTCCAATGTTGTGCACCCTTCAGTAGTGGTGGCATGTCAATTTTTGAGTTTAACATCCCTTGATGCTAAAGCTAAATTTAAACAAGTATGGAAAAAGAATGGGTAATTATTTGGTATATAATGCACAATTATTTGCTATTAATTTTGTTGTCATGGGATGTTGGCCATTCGTAATGTTTGATCTTTTATACTCACTAATCCCTTTTTCAAAATGTTTTTATGTCTTTCAGTAAAAACGCCACATTAAAGGACAGCCTACCTCCCAGCACCCCAAAGGTAAGAAAAGGCATCTGCCTTTAATGTTTCATTCCAGTCACCTCCATTGAGGCTTTTAACTACTTAAACCTAGCTCTTTCCCATTAAACTCAACCACTCCAAGCAGATTCAATCTGCTTTTATTGAGTCAGTTAAACATACACGACATGTCTCCGACCAGGTGCATATACTTTTGATATTAATCAGCCTCCATTTTATACAGAAGATTTTTACATATACACAGCTTACAGGTAATGAAATTAGAGCACTGACAATGTGACCTGTTCAGGATCTCAATCAGTGGTGAGATTTGGGTTGTGGAATATCAATTTACTAGAGTAACAGGATATATGGCCCCTATTCCAGATGGGGCTTAATTTAATGCTTGCTCTCATATCAAGTTTATGCAGAGTCACGGTCACACAGTGGTTTTACCAAAAACACTAGAGCCATGGCCCAACACACTACATCATCTTTATGCTAACACCTGTTTTTACCCTCTACTCAGATGACTGAAATATTTTTTTTATAGGTAAGAAAAGTTTCATTGCCTATTTCACTTTTATTGTTGTACGCTGCCAATACTTTTCATTATTATACAATTTTTATTTTAATGGCCTTCTTCTCTGCTTCACATTGTAGGAATATGCAGACTTTTTATGGCTCAAGTATACTTGTAAATGTGGAAACCTGGAAAGGTGCTATATAAATAAAATGTATTATTATTGTTATTAACTTCTAAATGTCATATCTAGTAGGTTCCACATTTTTCTTGCATCAAATCACTGGCAGAGCCTTGGGTTCAAATCTCATTAAAAGAAGGCTAATACACCATCACCCACACACGCACCCCAATATACCCCATAAATGCATTGGAAAAGAGAAAGAATTATTTTACAGTTTGTTTGCTCAAGCCTAAACTTACTCAGCACATCAGGTTTACAGGGCAAGGTCTCCTTACTGTGGTCAGTAAGGATCCTCGTTCCAGATCTCATGAGAAGGATACTAATGCCCCCATATTCATTATGATTAAGACTGTACACTTGTAGATTGCCTAGCATTAGTGTATTATACCGGTTCTAAGGGAATAGTCCCATCTATGACATCTATTTCTAGGGCCTCCCTAGCTTTTGTAAAAGTTAATCAATTCAAATTTAATGCAGAATATTTTTTATAATAAAAAACACCCAGAGTAGCTTTTTACAAGACGCCACAGCTCAATACATATTGACATTTTACGCATAGGTAAGATGAATGATATAGTCACCAATGTGCTCTTGACAGTATTATCAGTGTTAAAGAATAAAGTCTTTTACAGACTCACCATTTGTGTGGGGTTTTTTTTTTTGGCAAAGAGAGGGAACATTTTCAGCTCAATTTTAGCAGTTAAGAGACAGATGAGAGGGAATAGTGCTGATCAGATAATAGCACATGGAGTCAGGCATGCTTGTGGACTGGAAGTTCTGTAAGAGGCAGGCAGTTGAAATAGTTGGGATAGATTACAGACATGACTGTCGGCAAAGAAAAAAAAAGCTAAATGAAACAGTTAAAATACAGAGCTCAGATGTGCACTTAAACATTCTGTCATGCAGGTGATATGGCAGCAGCTTAAGTGATGATGGACTTTCTAGTTTTTCTTTAAAAGTCACTATTTAGAAAGCCTTAACTATTTAATTATATGGAGGCAGAACTAATGTTCCCAAACTACTACAGTTGTAGTACAAACTTGTTTTTTTTTAATTCTGTCTCTTCATCTACATGTCTGTAATGTCTGAAATCTATCCCAACTATTTCAAATACCTGCCTCATGCAGAGGTTTCAGTCCACAAGGATGCCCAATTTCATGTGAGAATCTCTGCTCAGGACTATTAACTTCCCTCTCATCTCTTTGTGTGTTGGCAAGCAAAAAAAATGACTCCCTCAGTACTGTATCTCTTTGAAGAATCCATGGGTACTGCTGGTTTGTCTTTGTGTTTAATGAGCATTTGCTCTAATGGTGTCCTGAATGAGGCACATTACCTGCATTGTGAGGGAGCGTCAGTTATGGGATTACGGTCATGTGGTGCGGTTTCCTTAGGTGGGTCCGGCTCGCATGATGCTCATTGTTGAGAACCTGAGCACCTGAACAAGGCCAAGGGGACACCCACATAACATCTGCCTGCAGCAGATAAATTGTCATTTCCAGAGAGTGGGACTGGACCGCATGTCTGCCTTGGAGGTTGCCAACCGGGATCCCAAGTTGTTTTGTTGTGTGGTGGCCACATGGGACTTGGATACATACATGGTACTTTGACATTGTGGTCTAAAACAAAGGAAAATAGTGCTTTGTGGAATGATGAACCTGCTTTATAAGAAGCATTTAACTGGGAACATTGATTGCTAGTTTGGGAGACTAAATAACATTTATCTTTTATCTTGCCATTTCAATCTATGCATACTGATTAACAGTGAATGTGGATTTGTAAGTTGTTTCCATGTATTTCTGTACAAAGTGAACGCAGGTAAGCTAAATGACTTGCTAAGGGCCACACAGTGAGTGGGCAACAGGAAGTCAGTATTCCTTACTGTCTGTGTGTTAAATGCAAAAAGTAAAAAAGCCAAAACTGGGCAGCCATTAAAGAGTTAAATCAAAATAAATTGCAATCTGGGTATCTGAAGCAACATGCTGCAGCCCAGAAAGCTCTGCCTGCCCCACCAGTGGCAAGATGATTAAAGATCAAACAACAAGTGAAGGCTGGCCACCTTGCTCCTTGAGTAACTCTGTTTAACATGTCTAACTGGGAACTTTTTCCTTTGACACTAAGTGCAATTCCAGAGAGCTTACAGTACAAGAACAAGCTGCTGACCCAACACTCCGAGGAAAGGTAATCCAATTCCATGTCACAACAGTGGCTCAAGAGTCCTGAAAGGAGTCTGTTTAGACATCACCACTCAAGTCGGGATGGCATGGGAATCGACCAGCTAAGAGTTTTATTCATCCTGCTGTCAGCCTGTCAGCATAGAAGCTTTTTATTCAGTTTCTTTTTCCTTCACACCTTCTGTTGCTTTCTAAGCAGGCAGAAAAAGCTGAAGCATAAAATATCCCCTGCTGCCAATGTCTATGCTGAAGATAGAAAAGCCAGATCAGTTAATGGTCTCAAATGGCCTTTTTGCAACAGAATTCAGTTAACAAAATGTCAGCGTCTGTACTGCGCCCTCCGTTTTCTTTTAGTACTTTTATGATGCTCTTGCTTTGAGAGAGGGAGAGAGAAAGAGAAAGGAGCAAGAAGAACCTGGTAATATATATAGCTCACTAATAATGTTAGATAAGAAAAGTATACCTGATCTGGGTGACCTGAATGGGAGCCAGAGAGCACCTAGGAAAGAAAGCTGAGAGAAAGTGCTATTGGCGGGTTTCTTAGAAGGAAAATCCAAGCAAGCAGCCTCAGTGTTTGAGGCAGGAATACTTGATGTTCAGTTGTCGTCGGCTCCATATCCAGCACACACCATCCTCTGAGTACCTCAGGGTGACCTTCCTCCAACATTTATTAGCTGAATTCGGCTACAATTTGTGGTGGGAAATTGCATTTTTAATTATTTAAGAATTTCGTTTTCAATTTCGTTTATGAATGGCGAAAACTAAATTGACAAGAAGCTGTAAGAAGGGCAAGCAGGGCCACAAAGACGACACCATGGTTTTATTTGCATTTGAAGACACAACAGTAGGGGAGGGATGAAGCAGAAATGGTACCAGGCAGGCGGGGAAAGAAGCTGTCCAGAGATTGATGGCCTCACTGCCATTAAGAAGAAAATTAGCCTGTGGCAGCTCTCCTCTCAGAGGGTGAAAAAGCCATGAATTATTTTCTTAAAGATCCGTCTCTCCAGATGATAATTTTACCTTGTAAAGGCCACTTTTTATGAGCTAAATGACTCAAAAGTCATCCTTTAATATTATGATTGGTAATTTTTTTTTAGTTTAACTGCTGATGGGCAGCACTTTAACACTTTCGAGGAGACCTTCTATCCAAAGCTTTTTGAACCAAAACAAACTTTTTTTATTATATTAATAATCCCTTATTTGTCTATATCTGAGCATGCTCTTTCTTTTTTTCTGTAAGTTGTCTCCTTCTGTTTTCTCAAAGGTGTCATTAATAGCTGTAATTTGAAAATCGTAAAGAAAGAAAGAAAGTGCTTAATGTTTCTTAAATTCATTATGCAAACTTCAGATTGCTCAGCAGTCAATATGATAAACAACACGGAGCTGTTAAGTAGTGGTCTAACAGAAATTGTTCAGGGAATTAGCAGATTCTGTAAGAGACCAGCTAAAGCGTGACTTGGCATCCCAAGCTGTGTGTTTAGCCTGCCGGCAAGGTGCTTGGAATTGAAGTGGCTCCACGCAATTTACAAACTGGACAGTTTAATAATCAGAACCGTGCACATATGTAGAAGAAGTCCACAAGATTGACATTGGTGGGATTAGCTGGGCCCTGTCTGTTTCCTGGGGTCGTTGCTATGGCAATTCAAGGCTTTCCATCACTACCTAGAACATACTGTAACAGCAAGTCGTCTGCATTTATGAGAACTCACTGTGGAGAAAATTAGGATTATGGCCCAATTGCTTTAATATATAAAAAAATCATACAAAAGTCTGTATTAAGCAAACAATCTCTTTAACACTGTTTCTGTGGGAAAGGTGTAAGTGCTTCTAATATGTAAACCTCAAAAACTTAGCAGCATAGCTATAACATTTATTTATGTTGTACTGGTTGCCACTAATTCTAAAGGATAAAAATGGTTTACAATTGAATGCCTTCTAGCAGACATACTGTTATACAAAACAGTAAATACACTTACAAATGTCTCCCTTGGCTCACTAGCATTAAGGGTCTAGGAGAAATAATCTTACAATTGCTATCATTTTTTAACAGATAAGGCTTTACAGTTTTTCAGGAATTAATATGAACTAACATTTGACGTCTGTTTTAAAACAGTTTTTCATTTTTGGCACTTGAAATAGGATGTAAATGAATGCATTGTATAAAATGCAGTCTTTAGCTGAATGCGTCAGCCTCTCAGTTTGCAGGAAGTCATTTTGTTTCCATTATGGTATCTCACTACATGTTGTACTGCAGATAATGAGTAGTAGCAACTGCAGAACACTGAAGGTTTAGTTAATTTACACACATCACATGAGCAAATGCTCAGCAGTGTTTGTTCATGACACAGACTAACCAACTTTACAGTAAGCAAGGAGGCAACGCAGCCATGGAGATGGACTATGAAGACAGGTCACAGGTGTAGCTCTATCAGTGCTTCTATGTAGGACTCCGAGTGAATCACTTAACCCTACTATTTATATGAATACAGTAATCTTCTCTGTACACATTAACCTGAATTTTAAAATGGTTTAAGGTGCTATTCACCATGGTAGGCACTATACAAATTAAAGAGTTATTATTTCTTTTGAGATCATGAACTCCATCTCTATACTGACCAATGAAATGTATTATATTCCTGTAATCTATAAACATTACATTATTTGTATGAAATATTTGTACAGTATGTGTGTGCATGGCTGATGACACTTCAGTTTTACAAGCTAATATATAACAGTCATTTATGCCATATATCATTCAGAATTAATAAAAACACAGATTATGCTCCATCTCTATTGTCTATTTTTAGACTGAAAGTTATTTGTTATGTAATAACAATTGAACTAATGTGCTCTCGGGACTCCCTTTTAACTGAAATTTGTACTTTCATACTAAATAATGAAGGTTTTATCTCGTAGATTTTTAAATCAGTCACAGCTAAAACATTTAGTGTGTTTTCAGATGCTGCAGAATGTCAATCAGACATATATTTTCTAAATAACATTTTTCTCGTAGGAGTGTGATTTTTTTTCTGAATTATGGGGCTGAGTCCCTTTAAATGTTATATCCTCCGGAAATCACCGGACACCATTAAATGCTGGTGAAATTTCCTGGATTTAAATACCAAATGTGTGGAATATGCACATTCATCCCATGTCTGCATGGACTTTCCTATAGCATTCCCAAGATGTGTGTGTATTAATTTTTCTTAAACTTTATTAGCTCAGTTTGAGTGAATATGCATGACTAAGCCCTGCAATAGACTGTCACCCTGTCCAGGGTAGATTTCCATTTTACATACAGTGTTGATGGGAGAGACACTGGATGAATGCAAGCCTGAACTGAATAAGCAAGTTAGAAAATGGATGCATATATGATGTCTACAAACTCATTTTCAATTAATTATATGGCAGTATGTTGATTCCTTATAATGTATATATACAACATATAGAAGTACTCAGATGTATGACAGCCAAAACAATTTTATCAATCTATTTTCAAGAGGTATTAAGGCTTAAATGGTCAAAACAAAACTGTGACACTGAAAACAAACTTCTTTACAGAGGGGAGAAATGAAAAAATTACACATATAAACAAATAGAATCTGCAGTAGTTACTCCTTGGTCATAACCCGGATTGCCTTGTAGAGTGGCTCACCAGCTTACTTTCTTCTTAATAAGCCTTACAGGAACCCTACCTTCTCATGTCCTATCCTAATCCTGAGACTTTAGTCAGTCTTGGAACTGATCTAAGACTAGTAAGACGGCTTTAATCACAATCACTGTCTTCACTTCTACAATCAGTGTAGCCGTGTTTGGAAACAGGACAACAAATACGAATTCTCCTAGCATTTCTTTTGGTCCTATGTAACCCAAAAAGGACCATGAATAGCATGAAGTCTCCACAGTTGTTCGTCCCATTATAAGGAGCAACACAATCTCAGTACTCCTAGTCAAGATCCATGAGCTGTGACTTGATAGCCTGGTGAAAGTGTATTGATCTTCTGTTACTTCCATCCATCCATTATCCAGCCTATATCCTAACTACAGGGTCACGAGGGTCTGCTGGAGCCAATCCCAGCCAGCACAGGGAGCAAGGCAGGAACAAATCCCGGGCAGGGTGCCAGCCCACCGCAGGGCACGCACACACCAAGCACACACTAGGGGCAATTTAGGATCGCCAGTGCACCTACCCTGCATGTCTTTGGACTGTGGGAGGCAACTGGAGCACCCGGAGGAAACCCACGCAGACACGGGGAGAACATGCAAACTCCACACAGGGAGGACCCGGGAAGCGAACCTGGGTCTCCTAACTGCGAGGCAGCAGCGCTACCCACCGCGCCGCCCCCTTCTGTTATTTTGTTCCATAAATAGGAATCCTAGTCCAAGGTTTGCTACCTAGTGACTCTCAGCAGCCAATAAACTTTTTCACAGCCCACCATGATTTTTTCTCTTTATCCAAGTAAAGGGTCAAACATGCTCAGCCTTTGCTGTTCTGCCTGTACCCTAGCATGCTGAGGAATTGTTCTGCCCCTCCCGCTCTGGTTCCCCTTGAGGCTCACTTGGGCACCATGCCTGATAAGTGTCAACTTTGTCTTAGTAGCCCCTTCATTATAACACTGGCATGCAAAGAAGCTCTGTCACTGCTAGTATGTGTCTCTCTCTTTCAAGGATGTCTTCTGCTGGACTGCCCTTCATCTTTTGGCACCATGCTAGTGCCCTTGTCAGTTGGTCACTCCTCTACCCATGTCCCATATTCATATTTGTAAAGAGTGAATATACAGATTAATAAAATATATATGTACTGAAAATAACCATATAGAAATAATTATCCAGAAATGTTATTCACATGTATATTTAATTCATATTGGTATTTATCTCTGTATGTTTCATGCAATATTCATTTAACAGCTCTATTCAGGTTAAGGCACAACTTGCATGTTGTTATATTCACCAAATGGGGAAATGGGAAAAAATATCCCACCAGCAGCCTGGTCTTTCAAGGATAGAAATATTAGGTCTCTCCAACTTTACCTTAATATAAAAACAAAATCTCCACTCTTTTGACTTTTTTGGAAAACTTTCAGAGGCATTATCATCATTATTATGTACAGCCTAGTGGAACATACTCTGAGCCATACTAAGGCCATAATCCTCCATTTCTGTTAATGGTAATAGTTAGCAGAGAGACTGTTGCACTGATAGAACAAAAAGAAGTTGGTGAAATGTAAACTGACATACTGTACTTCAGATTCAAGCAGAGATCATTTTAAGTTACTAGTAGGATTCAAATTAGGGGCAGGGTGGTCCTAAGTGCACCACAACTTTAACCACTAGACTTCACTACCAGTAACCAATAGCTCAAATGGTTCTAGCTCAGTTAGGTCTTTATGTTTTTCATACAACACTTACACAACAGGATCTTAATTGACAATCTATTAATTTGTATTGTGTGGTCTGTGAACTTGTGATCAGTTGAATTAATAGAAAGGCCCTGGTCTGGGTGACAGCACAGATTCACAAGGTTAAATTCCATTTTTCCATTCCTGACAAATTAGGAAAAAAATTGTTTGATTAATACTTTAAGTGCTTGTTATATTTTAACAGATGTAACCGTCCTGCTGCAAGGATTATTCTGTCATGAAAGTGGGAAGTGTCTAAAAAGATGAAGTCATTTTTGAAAGCCTTGTGTATTTAAAAATAAATACAAAAAACAATTGTAATGAAACTGATAAGGATTATTGTAAAGTAATACTGATGGCTGTGATCCAGCCTTAAGACATAATGAGTATTTGGTAATGTGGAAAAAATGTATATGATCTCTAGGAGCAGCTGTCAATGTCTGAAGCATCACTTCAGTATAGAGCAATCACTAAGTACACTGAAAATACTTTCATCTGCTTGACTGAAATTGTTGTTTAAGGATCAAAATATTATGTTAGAAAGGTACTGCAAATCATGGATATGGCAATGGGAAGGCAGTGTCCCCAAAAAAACGGTGCCCAGCTAAAAAAAAATCAGTAAAAATGTTTTTTTTTCCCCTAAATATCCAAATGCTCACCATGGGATGAAAACCTAGTAAAGTCAGTACTACATATTATTCTGGATTTTATATTAAGGGCAATACTGTAAGTGAAAAAGGAGGTGATTATGTAAATAAAGCTGAAGTTTTTTTGTTTTTTTTTTGCTGTGAATCAGAGGCCAAGTCCCATCTGAAAACATAATTTTTACTTTAGTAGATGATCCGTTTCAGGTTGCAGGGAAGAAGATAAATGTATAAATAGGTCCAGGAAGCACTAATCTGGATACTTTTGCATCTTTTTTTTTAATTTTAGCAGCATAGGTCCAGCATCCCAAGTCTGAAAACTGCACATAGTTACAATTTGTGTGAAGTCTGTAGGATCCTCCCATGTCTAAAAAGATTATTTTTATTACTCCAGTTTCCTTACCACGTGTCCCAAGATGTACAGTATGTAGATATTAAATGAACTAGAATTTCCAAATTGGGACAGTGTGAGTTAGTCCTCTGACAAACTAATGCTCTGCCCAAGGCCGGTTCTTGCCTTGCATCCGGTGTTGCCAGGACAGTATATGGTACCCTGCAACCCAGAACCAGATTATGCTAGTTTAAGAATATCTCTTTCTCATGATAACAGTCCTTTACATTAAATTTGCATATATTTTTTGCTATTAAGCTTTTCATCTGAAAACCAAGGCTTCTACCTCAATTTCTGCCTCTAACTCAACAAGTCACTTTACTTACAGGACTCATAGAAATATTTAAAATAGAGATCAGTTAAAGTTGAATAAGCACTAACAGCCTAAGATTTCATCACTATAATTACACATTTATTTTAGTTTTAGCTGTGGGAAGTACAACAGCTAGCACTGCAAAGCCACAGCTCCAAAATTCTTCTATTAAATTTCCACAATACAGCTGGGATAGACTCTGTCTTCCCAGAAGCTTTTTGTGAGTAAGGAGATTGAGGAAAATTCCTGTTTCAGATCTTCTGAATCATCATTTTGTATTCTTATTTTCTGTCTGTCTCCACAGTCCGTTTTGCTATCTGTGCATATAAAACGGGAAGGAGAGTCACCAACAGCATCACCTCTCTCATCAGAAGACATTCATCACTCCGACAGATATCAGGTGGGACAGAGACACACAGGTGGTCTTAATTTGGGGAAATGAACTGTCGCAGAATCTGTGGATGTGTGGTGTGGTGTGCTACTAGTTAGTAAAATGATAATAAAGTATGTCAGTGGGACCTCTTTTGTGATTAGATATGCTTATGAATGAGGTATAGCTTAGAAAAAAATTCCACATTGTTATCCATGGAAAACATTTTGCTTTTATCAATTATGTGAATGTGTTTTACTGGGATTTTTGTTATACAAGTATTTACTTATGGAATTGTTTTATCATGTTACAGAATATTACATTAATCATAACAATAGGCTGATCAAGTGACTGTCACAGTTGAATACTAGAGTATTTAATATCCACAGTAACAGCTAACTCCACAAATGAAACAATTGCTAATCTTCACTTGCTTTAGTTTACTTTTAAATGTATTTATTCTGAAAATGCTTTTGTCCAATGTGGCTCACCTCATACTTTACTCCTGTGCACAGGTTTTTCCATAAGTATAAAATGACTTGGTATGTCACATATTAAGCAAGGTAGGATTCGCAGCTTTAAAAAGTACTCGTTTCTCAAGTACAATTGTGATAACGAGTACGTGGAATTTCAGAAATATTGTAAAATACACTCCAGTATGTTAAGGCACATCAAAAGAGCATTACAGACATATAAGTTAGAGATATAAGAATGTCAGACTTCAGAAGATACGTTCACTCTGAAGAAACAGGGCTTCAGTTTGATGCTCAGTGTCTGCTTCCCTCTCCTCCAATGATGATCTTGAAGATATGCTTTAGGGTAAAATCTTTTTTAAAAAGTTTAAGGCAGCAGTTCCTTATATTGTACTCTGGATAACTGATGTCATATTACAGACACTAGAACAGTAAAAGACTATAATATGAACAGAAGACATTTTACTTATTTTACCTCACTAACCAGACCTTACACCCAGGATTCCTCAAATGAGTACAAACTGAACATCAGCTGTTGGTGAAGACATACAGAAGAGGATCTACGGAGAAGAGATAGATGAGATACTTTTTTCTGTACTGCAGTGAATTTAATCTCATTTCATCTTTTTCTTCACTTGCCAGAGTAAAAACATACCTAGGCATATGTGCTATTTTTTTTAAAAACTCCCTGTAACATGTGCAAATGACTTATTTTGCACTGCATTTTCACAGCAATTTGCCTCAAGTATGACAAAGATTTTACTCTGTAGTAGAGATGGAGATCCTCTGTTTAACTTGGTCATGCAATATCAGATATAAAGTATGTGCTGTTTTGAATCACAGCAGATGCAGTGCAATTGGTCTTCCATATATGTTTGTTAACTTGTGCATCCAATTCACTGCCAAGGTGAGGAGGAGTCAAACCATCCACAATGGACACTAGGCATGAACAAGTATTGGGAAAGTTACCAGACGTGTAGATCACAAAAATGTTGAGACACCAAATATCATGAAAGAAAACCACAGATAGAGTATGTCTTTTCACAGAATAAAAAAAAAATGAACCAAGGCCCAGGAGTCCTTTAAATGCCAAAAGTCAACACTTCCCAAATTGAAACCAAATCAATTATAGGTTATTATTTAAAGTACCGTAGAGTGTAAATTTTGTATAGTGGATTCAGTGTTCAATCAGCCAGGAAAAGACTATAATGCAGTGATTCATTGGTTAACCAAGCATTTTAGCCTAAAGGCTGAAGTGTAAACGAACACAATGTCTTCAGCAAAACAAATAACTATCTAAAAAATAGCAGATTACTAGTGAAACTCACAGCACTATGGTCCTAAAAGAAAATGCTACAAAAAGCTAGATATAAATAACAGTGAACTCTCTTGACATCATTTACAGATGTAAAAACTTCCACTTGAATATGAATGCTAAACATGCACTGTACGATGGGGGATTATCAATACATGTACTTGCGGACCATGTTTTAATTACAATAAACTTTTCTACCCACCAGTTTGCCTCTACCTGATTTTTTGGAAATTCCAGAACATATCAGGTCATAATTTTCTGATTAAGACCAAGATCAAGTTTCTAGGCCTATTAGTTTGTGAGTAGTCACATGAAAGAGTTTACCATTTTTTATGTATTTAGTATTTTTTTTATTTCATTAAATTCAGATTTACATTAATGTTAAATATTGTGTTGCTAGTGTATTGACTGTTGATAAGGTGTGGAGCATCTAACCTCCTATTCCTCCACCTGTAGCAAGCATTTGCAGCCTGTAAATACACAAGGGTGATAATGCAAAAATGTACTGGGCCAGTCCAAGATTTAAGCAAAACATCCTGAAAAATTGGTGGATAATGTCAGCAAGTCACCTTTTAACAAAATGTAGAAAACAGAAAATAAATATACTGAAGCCAACCTTGTAACTTCTACACAGAAATAACCTTGTTTTGCAGCAATGCCTACTAAGGTTTTAATATTCCCTCATTGCATATTGGCTCTCTTTTTCAATAAAGTCAGGTTATATGAAGATTAGTTTTGTTGAATTTACACCAAATGTCCCATGGTTTTAATGCTAGTGCATTTATAACAAGGTCACACAATCGCTGCCAAGATGCTGCTGTAAGTTGGTGGGAAGGAAAACGATTAAAGCCATCCCATAAAATGATTTTTCTCCAGTTGTGTACCAGTGTTTTACATCATAAATGACTATACATCTTGTAACTTTTAAACTAATAGTCTCCCTAAAACAAACAAAAAAAAATCTAGTTTGTTTCCTGTTAGTGCACTTTTCTGCTGCACACCCTTCTTGTGCCAAAGTTAAATTCACATTTACATTTACTCACTTAGTAGATGCTTTTATCTAAAGTGACTTACAAATGAAGCCAACATAATCGAATAAACATCAGTCCGGCAAACTGTGAACAAGTGTTACAAGGCAAGGTTACAAACTGATCATCACAAGTGAACAGCTCAGATTAAAAAACAAGCATGCACCCAACCAACCTAGTTATGAGTCCTAGATTATAAAAATCTTACTGATGTATTCACAGAACAAGAGTATTCAAATTCTTATCGAGTCAGAATTTCACATTGAGGTGGGCAGCTCATACCAACAAGGTAGGAGCTACACAAGAGTCTGGACTGAGTTTTGATACCATGCACAGGTGGCATCACCAGATATCACTTATCAGCAGACCCGAGTGGTCTTAAAAGAGCATTAGACTTAACAAGTGTCTCCATATATGAAGGTGCTAACACGTTGAGTGCCCTGTAAGCAAGCATCAGCGATTTTAATTTAATGCATACGGCTATGGGAAACCAATGTGGTGATCTAATGAGAGGTCTCTCTGACGTGTGTCCACCTCTGCTGTTTGAACACCAGAAGTGCCGCTGCATTTTGAATCTTGTGCAGCAGCTTGGTGACTTATGTGGATACTCCTGCTAGCAGAGAGTTGCAGTAGTCCAGACGTGACAAGACCAAAGCCTGAAACAGACGTTGTTCTTCATACATCTGTCAGATATCGCCTGATCGTGCGGGAACTATATAGAGTGAATCTGCAAGACCTAGAGACCATAGCAACACAGAAGGATAGATGATCATCGACAACAATTTCAAGTTTGCATACCGACTTGGCAGGTGTTAGTGACAGTGCAGCAAGCTGAACAGAAATATTACAGTATGTTTAATACAACAGCTCTCTCGGAATAAATTTCATACTTTATGTTCATAAAAATTACTTAATGTTTTGAAATCACTTGTTTCTTTTTGTCTAGTGGCTCCTTCCTCACCAGTACGAGAAAATCCCCACATATGATATCCCATTTAAATTGAAAGCACACAATTTAATATTTAGAATTATCTGACACAACTATTCTTGTTTATTGTGAACTTCTACATAATGAATTAAAACAGTACGTTTCTTATGAACACACCGAATTAGTGTGACTTTAACTAATCGGACTTTTTAATGTTTAAACGTTACATCCTGAGATTATTTGCCACTGTTATTACAACTTAATGCCTCAAGTCAACAAGTTGGAAAGAGTCAAATGTCCCCGCACTAGTTATCACCTACTCTGTTCGACTTTCTTCGCTCGCGAATCTCTCGCATCAGCACTCTGGCGCAGGATTGCCTGTTGCTGACATCTAGTGGACGCCAGCGGAAGTGCCCGGTGCAGGAAGTGCTTGATGTTGAACTTTCACTTTTGGCGCCAGTCACGTGACTGTCGTCAACATGGCTCCCGCGATACTGAGCTGAGAGGAAAAGCAACGGCAAGAGACGCTTTCAATCCTCGTGCATCCTGGTCGAGTCATTTTAGGTGCCTTCTTTTTGCGTGCCTGATAACGCGCCCCTGTAGTCGACCGAGCTGTGATCGAAGAAGGGCTGCCACCCGGGATCTTCCTTTTGGAAAAGCGCAGGGGGGAGGGGATGTGTACTCGTTATGGAAGAGAAGAGGCAAAAGCCTAATGGGAGGCAAGAGGTGTGTGTGTGTGTGTGTGTGTTTCTGTGTGTGTGTGTGTGTGTGCGCGCGCGCGCGTGTGTGTGTGTGTGTTTGTTTACAAGCGGCGCATTGGAAGAGAGAGATGCAATCCGCTGCAATCCACAGTTTAGAAACTCTTATGGAACAAATGCAAAACAGGGCTGATTTAGCAGGGGGTTCTCACTTGCTCCTCTTTTCTCTTTTTTTTCCTCAGACGTTTTTACGAGTGAGAGCGAACAGGCAGACGCGACTCAATGGTGGGTGTCTTTTTATTGTTTTTTTCCCATCGTACATCATATTACCACATTAATTAAAACGTTGCAATTATGTTGGGGCAGCATGTGTGCCTTTAGAGTGGGTAGAGATGCGACGTGGTGCCCCGTGTTTTGATTTGGCGCACACGTGATCATGTTCATTGTTGATAAACTGTACCGTTGCTTTTTAAGGTTGTGGTGTTCTTATATTATTACTATTGTCATTGTTATTCAAGTATTTATGTACCTTACAAGTGACAGGATGAGGGCAAATCGAATTGAAGTAATTTTTCTCTTTACTTTCACAAAGCCTATAGTACTGAGATCACAGTAAGCCATTCTTCTACTCTTTTCGTTTTTTTGAACCTTGTGCTATTTAAAAATTGCTTTGCAAGGTGTTTTCATACATTCCTGCCTCTTTGATGCAAGTTTACTGTTAGGCTGTTCATCTAAATTGCAAAAGGCTAAGAATTATTGCAGGCATATTGTCATTTGTGTAAAGGTGCCCCAGCAGTGTTTCTTGGTCCATTAATGCCAGATAATTAGTTGACTTTTTTTGGGGCACTTTTCAGGTGTTTTTCAAGTTTTTTTTTTTTTCTTCTTCAAGGAAGTTCCAATATTTTCAACAAAGTGTTTTGCACAGAAAATATGATTGACATCCTATTCAATTTAATCTGCTCAATTTAGGCTCCTGGAGATGCTTTATCACTTGCAGCACTGTGTGTAAATCAAGAAGCAAATGTGATGGACGGTGCACTATAGGGACTTAGTTGCATGTGTTCTATACTATACAGCAATAGAAATCTTTAATTAAAGTATCTGTTTAGTTTTAATTCAGCCATTTGCTAAATGATATTTTGAAACCGTGTAATCTAGTGGTGCAGCAGTCAATGTCCTTACTTCACAAAGGACTAAATTTGTTTTCTCATTTGTAAAGTGTTACTGTCACATTTCCAGTGTTCAGTGTTAAAGTAGGTAATAACACTCGGTTACCCACTAATACTGAGTATTTTAGAAATGCACAGGGAGAACATGCATACTACATATTTTTGGCACCACAAAGAAGGAATACCAGGTTTGCACTACCATGCTTTAACCTGATTAAAACTAAATATGTACATAAAACATTTGCTGAAGTCTTGTCACTTGACTGCAAGGTACATGCACACATGTCCTCTCCTTCAGTAGCTGTCATAAGACTACCGGAGCACAGGTGTGCACAGTAACGTTTATTTGTTTATGTAATTAGCCGTTTCATCCAGGAAGAGGCAGTATTTTCCTGAAAAAATGCTTCCAAAACACTTGTTTGTTTTTGCCAGCGTTTTATGAGCATTACTGTTGATTTAAATGGAGTTGTTGGCTGAAAATTCTTGAAAACTGCAGCATGCTTGTGTTTTCTGTACTGCTTTTTTTCAGGCAGTTTATGGGCATTCTGATTTAATGCTAAAGTGCTGGAATGGGTTGTGAATGGGTCCTTAGTCTCAGAGAGAGGGTGTGCAGCAGTGTCCATAACAACACTCAGTTTTTTCATTTTCACCTTTGCTACCTCAAGAAAGCTTAGAGTGTGTCCCATAACCGAGCTTGCCTTTTTATTTAGCTTGTTGATTCTGTGATAACTGCATACATATCAACAAAGCCACGATACTAGACAGAAAAGACAACTTAGAAGAGAGGTGCCACAAATGAATTAAGAGAAATGTTACCAACACATAAAAATCTGGGATTGGCACAGAACAACATTTAACTGGAATGTATAGTACCCCTTTGCAGTGAGATTTCTCTTTTTGGAAATTTATCTTGTATTAATTGGTATCTTTTTCTTGTGTCTTTAATTGTACTTTTATTAGGTTTGGTAAGTAATGGTGTGGTTTATGAAGGGCATTAACTACAATGAATACTGATTCATACAAGTAATTAACTTTAAATAAATAAATCACAGTGAGTGGCACATTGGTGCTGTGGTTAGCACTGCTGCTTCACAGTTTCAGGGACACATTACATTTCTGGCCTGTTCACATAGTATGAAGTCTACTTGTATTGTATTAATGTCCATCCATTTTCCACTCTGCTTATCCAGTTCACAGTGGTGACTAAATTGCCATGTAATGTATTCTTGTACAGTTTTTTTTAGTGAATTATTTTTTTTTTTTTTTGCCAGAATTTGTGTTTTACATTGTGATACCAAGTGATGGGCCCCAGTCTCTGTTACTGCTGTACATTTCCATAGTTCCTAATTAGAGGGTATTTTGTCTGTTAATAAACACCTGGTTTGCTTCTCATTTACCAGTTTCTGAATTCTATAAGTGGGTATAAGATGTTGTGCAGTGTACTGTTTTCTTTCCTGATGAAATCTGGATATTGATTTCAAAACATTTTTAATGGAATATTAATTCCAAATGCACATTGTCTAAATTATACTGAAAATGGACAAATCACACTTTATCCTGCTGACGTGAGGCATTTGATTTAATATTCAGTTATCAAAGCTTCATGGGTATTACTCAAGTGAACTCTATCAAATAGAAAAACATACTCCTGTTTATGAAAAGAGAAGCGAGTAATGCATGATACCAACACCTGATTTAATGTCACTCTCTCATTCTGTCTAGTTTGTCTTAATTCTACTTTCTGCAATCTTGCCCCTCTGTAGAATTGCGTTTTGCATGCCTTGAAGTCTATACTTCCTTTCAATTTTGCACATTATCTTCTCACTCTGAGAGATTCTTGATCATTCCTTTCTACTGCTTAGATCCATTATGTTCTGCATTCCTCAATCATGTCTCAATCCCATACGTTGTACAATTCTTCAATTTGCAGAAATGTTTTCTTTATACGTCAGAGGGACTTTTAAAACTCAAATCTGAGCTAGATTCCCTTTTTTTCTTATACTTGTCACTTTTGCAGCAGTAACTGACACTACATCCAACAAGCTTCATAAACATATTTCAGATTTCTAAAAAATATTTATTCTGTATCTGGCATTTCTCTTACAGACAGTGATCAAAAGGTTATGCTTGGCTCTTTAAAAATTTGACCTTGCCAGAGCTTGTGCACCAATGAGAATTCCTCTAATCACGTTTACTTCACATGGCTTTCCACTCATTTACATACTTTCTGTTGTGTTGCCTTTAACACTTGCTGTATTCTTTTCTGCATACAGTATGTTTCATATTAACTTTCTGTTTGTGATTTTTGTCCATTTCCATTTTGCTCTTTGGTCCTGAACTCCATCATAAAGAGAAACAAAATTATTCTTTGGAAAAAATAAGGAAAAATGACAGAGTAGCTCAAAACAGGAATTACTGTAGCTTCTAAAAAAAGACTGGTTGCAATGGAATTCTGCACTCTTATGTTGTTTTAATGAAATTGCTTTACCCTTAAATAGTTTAATGTTTAGCCTGTTTTTCTAAAATCTTGATGTGTTTTAATATTGTTGATCATTTTCTCTGTGCATACTAGTCAGTGAGAAATCTTTCAGAAATGTGAGCTAACCATTCTGAGTGAGTTACTCCAGTTTCAGAATTTGATAACCAACAGCTTACACACTAACTTTCCTGCATCCTGAGGCAAAGCTTTTACACTGCATATTGTTACTACCTTGACTGACAGAGAAACAAAGAAGGCACTTATAAAATGGGCCGAGTTACTCAAGTGAAAATGAAAGTCAGTGGCCAAATACTCAGTCCTAACAATTTTGTTAAGAACCATTTTGGTCTTTTCCTAATCTTAGGTGTCATTTGTCCTGGAGGCACCAGCAATGTTCATTTTTGGCAGGGATTAAACTTATGTAGCCCTACTGGCTGAGTTTGCAGCAGACTTTTCCAAAATTGGCAGTTGAGTTAATTAGATATGATCACTTATTTCACTATTAATTAGCAACAAAGGATTTTTTTGCCCTTTAAAAGAAAATATTCCTCTGTGTAGCCAAAGAGGCTCTCTAATTGCTTATGGGAGACTTAATTTATATTGATTGTACATGAAGTGAAAATGTCACAAAGGAGAATTTAAGCATGGCTTAATTTGTCTTAAAAAATCCAAGCTTATGGCTAAAATGCAGATTGTTACATATTTTATAGCAGGTAGCCCACTTGGTACCAGTCAGAAGTTGGGTTCTTGAAGAAACTGTAACATTCTTTTTATGTTACATTACAAAAGTAATATACTGTACATTAATGTTCTTGAATTCAGGGCTAAACATACCACTGTTGTTCATTTATGCTGCAGTTTTCAGCATGCCCATATTAACACATTTAAGCCACCATGAGCTTGAGTATGCTCTGTTAGCTTTTCTTTGAGTCTTTTTTACAGACACTTGAAAATTGTATGGTAGCTGCTCTGTATTGCTCCCAATATTCAAGTTTGAGTTTCTTACAAATCCACCATTTATGATGTGGTATTTCAAATTAGATGCTGCATTGATTTTTGATTCTTATATTGGTGAGGGCAGGAACAAGTTAAAGAGCATAAATCATGACTAAAACTACTAACATATGAGAGATACCTAGTTGATAACAAAAAAAAATCATTGAGCAACAATCCTGGAGAAAATTAATATTGGTTTCACTATGAAATAGAATTCAGTGGTATTAGGAACTGTACTTGAATCCAACAACATCATAATTGGCATACTACATTCATAGAAAGAATTTAGCATGTCATTGATTACACGTTTCACTATTGTTTCTGTACTGTGACATGTGAAAGCCAAAAGGGAAATTTGTCAACTAGGTTGTAATGAGTAAGGCGAGACTAAAGCTGCACCACAACTGCTTTATAAATAACTTAGAAAGAAGAGATCTGTTTGAAATAGCTTTAGAATTACTTAGCAAATTTGGGTCTAGGTCAGATTTTGTCAGTAATGGTATGACATATAATACTTTCCTGTTTGTTAGCAGTTGTACGGGTCAGTAACAGTCCATTTAAAACATTAAGAATGAGTACCTCTATAATAATTAACAGGCTTTAACAGGATCGAATATAAGAGACATGTAGTAGTTATCATTTTAGAAATAAGTTGTGAAAATTAAAGGCACACAATACAGTGATGCATATTATAGCCACATAAAAGCCAGTATTACTGTAAGAGAAAATATTATGAACGTATCTACTAACATGCCACCCAAAAAAAAAGGACACGTCAAGTAGGACAAAAGACACAGACAATCAAATCCTATATAAGCAGCATCTGGAAGAACGGTCTGCTCAACAAGTAAACATCAACAAAAGAAAGGCTGAAAGACAAAGAAAAATACAAGCAAATAGATTGAAGAAAAAGAAAATGAGCCTCAGAAAAACGCTAAAAGAGAAAGACTCAGAAGAGCAAACCTTAGAAAAAGTTGGCATTTACTTGCCAGAACCAGTATTCAGCTACGGTCAGTTATATGTTGCATTATCAAGAGTTAGAAGTTTTCCAGATGTTCTTGTCAAGGTTGTAGATGGTCCTGAACAAGGCAAACTGTTGCCAAACTCAGACAGAATATTTATAAGAAATGTTGTCTCTAATGAAATTTTATAGAAACATTTCATGAGGTAAAAAAATAGAAAAAAATTCCTAAATATCTTCAGATATTGTGTGTTACAGATTGTTACAAAGTTTTACACTAAGGCAATATTAATTACTAGCCGACCCGCAGTGTAGTATACGCCGCATAATTATGTATTGATGGGTGAACAGTTCCTGAAAGACACAGTTGTCCAAATGGGGTGGGTTTGAGGATACGACTGTGAGTGAATGAAAAGATGTAACTCTGGAGAGAGTATAATTGTCCGTGACTGAAGATTGTTTTTGGCAGATACAGACATATCTTTTTGAAAGTTTGGCCCTGTGCCTTATTAATTGTCATTGCAAAGGCTAATCTAACAGGAAATTGTCTGCGTGTAAAAGGCAAATTTGAATTTGATGGGGTCAGGGAAATCCGGGGAATAAGGACAGTTTGTGAGGTAGCAGCTGCAATAGTTTTACACTCCAGTACATTGCGGTGAATGCTGGTAACAGCCAGTCTAGTGCCATTACAGAGACCTCTTGCTGGCTTGAGGTTTCTGAGAAGCATGATGACTGAACCAATTTTAATTGTGAGTTTATGCAGAGGCATGCCAGTGGGAGTAAGACTGTTAAGAAATTCTTTGGGGAATGAAAGTTGATCTGCATGATCGTCTGTGACGATGGAGTCAACGCTGGTGAAAGTTACTTCGTCAGTATGGATAAGTTTCAGTACTTGTTCATTAAGGTGTAGTGAGTCTTCGTTGGTGTCGCTTAATATAGATCGCTTACTGAGTTGTTCCGGAGTGACAGTTGAGAAGTCAATGCCTCGAGAGTGAGGGTGGACATGGGAGGAGGGTTAGGATGCGTACCCCATGGTCAGGCGACTTGGTCGATTTATATATAGAAAATCAGCTGGAACCAATAAGAACAATGAAAAGTCAACCTGGCTCAAAGGTGCATGTGGACAGTAGTAGAGACCAAAGCGACTGAGGATGTGTTCGGTGAGCTGTTGGAGGCGAGCACATGAACAGGCAGTGTGCCTCCCTCGAGAGTGAGGGTGGATGCGGGAGGAGGGTTAGAGTTGCCGGGCGGGGCTCTGTTGTGCATATCCCATGACGCGGGAGGAGGGTTAGAGTTGGCGGGCGTGGCTCTGTCGTGCGTATCCCATGGTCTCTGTCGAGAGTACCCCATGGTCGGCGCTTATGAATTATATACTGCTCACAAAAATTAAAGGAACACTTTTTTATTGGGCCTGGCATGAAATCAATTAAACCTGTCTGATAATTTTCTGGTTGGTTACGCAGCTGAGGTCATTGTTGATCACTTTCAGCTGTATTGGTGTTCATGGACTTCAGGTGCACTAAAGTGGCAACAATTAGAAAACCCTCAAAACAGGACTGGTTTTACATGTGGAGGTCATTTCAAGTTTCTCCCTCTTGATCTTTTTTGGCTGGTTTTCCACTCGTGCTAGTTTTGGCTTGAGTAATCATCTCTACTGGCAGTATGAGGCGATTCCTTAACCCTACAGAAGTTGCACAGGTTGTCCAACTTCTCCAGGATGGCACATCCACACGTGCTGCAGCAAGAAGGTTTAATGTGTCTCCCAGCACAATCTCCAGAACATGGAGGAGATTTCAGGAGACTGGCTGTTATTCTCGGAGAGCTGGACAGGGCCGTAGAAGGTCCTCAACCCATCAGCAGGACCGATACCTGCTCCTTTGTGCAAGGCGGAACAGGCTGAGCACTGCTCGTGCCCTACAGAATGACCTCCAGAGGGCCACTGGTGTGAATGTCTCTACCCAAACAATCAGGAACAGACTTCATGAAGATGGCCTGAGGGCCCGACGTCCTGTAGTGGGCCCTGTGCTCACTGCCCAGCACCGTGGAGCTCGACTGGCATTTGCTCAAGAACACCAGAATTGGCAAGTCCGCCACTGGCCCTGTACTTTTACAGACGAGCAGGTTCACCCTGAGCAGCTGTGATAGACGTGAAAGAGTCTGGAGAAGACAAGGAGAACGATATGCTGCCTGCAACGTCGTTCAACATGACAGGTTTGGTGGTGGGTCAGTGATGGTCTGGGGAGGCATATCCATGGAGGGACGCACAGACATCTACTGCATAGGAAATGGTGCTCTGACTGCCATAAGGTATCGAGATGAAATCCTTGAACCCATTGTCAGACCCTACGCTGGTGCAGTAGGTCCTGGTTTCCTCCTAATGCACGACAATGCCCGGCCTCATGTGGCAAGAGTATGCAGGCAGTACCTGGAGGATGAAGGAATTGAAACAATTGAATGGCCTTCACGATCCCCTGACTTAAACCCAATAGAACATCTGTGGGACATTATGTTTCGGTCCATTACGCGCCGCCAGGTTGCTCCTCAGACTGTACAACAGCTCAGGGATGCCCTCATACAGATCTGGGAGGAAATGCCACAAGACACCATCCGTCGTCTCATTAGGAGCATGCCCCGACGTTGTCAAGCATGCATACAAGCTCGTGGGGGCCACACAAGATACTGAAAAGCATTTTGAGTAGCAGAAATTAAGTTTTTGAAAAAATGGACTAGCCTGCCACATCTTAATTTCACTCTGATTTTAGGGTGTCTACACAATTGAGCCCTCTGTAGGCAGAAAACTTTTATTTCCATTAAAAGACTTGGCATCCTTTTGTTCCTAAGACATTGCCCTGTCGTTATTTGTATAGATATCCAACTTCATATTGAGATCTGATGTATCTAATGTGTTTCTTTAAAGTGTTCCTTTAATTTTTGTGAGCAGTGTATATAGATACTTACTGTATTGTCATATACTTTTCTATTTTATTTTTATTATTATTTTACTTTAGGCTTCTTGCAAAAATATTTTTGACAAAAAAATTAAGACAACAAACAGAATGAGGTCAAGGTCCCTTGCCATTTAATATAGACTGTTCCTACTAATGTTTATGCACTACTGTTCTAGGGCCCGTTTTTGTAACAGGCTTAATGTCTAGTCTTTTAATATTGTTGTTAAGCTTCAAACACACTTTATTTTATAGTTGTGCAAATGTAACTGTTAAATAAAGAGAGCTTTTATATGTGTAGCATGTTAGGTGTTTTTTTATTACCACTGATTGTTTTTTGTTTTAATAGCATCTACGACTTACCTGCATGCTGGTGTTTATAGGGTTGTTATGCATGCTTGTACTGCACATTTAATTTTTTAATAACTAGATAGATAGATAGATACTTTATGGAGAATCAGTAGTAAGTAGTTGAAGTTGAGGTGGGTGTGTTTGTAAAAAATGCACTAGTACACTTCAATTGTTTTATTGCTTTACTTTTAATCGCTTCAGTAAATTAAACAGCGATGGAAAATATCGATTTGTGTGCTTGCCTAGCTGACTTGACTTTTTAAAATTTGATGCTAAAATTTATTTTTTTAACTCCTCAATTATAATTTCTATCATCTGATATTCAGCATGTAATTACAGTAGTCTCCAACACACATACTTGATAGGGTGTTCTAAAGGCACCCACCCCTTTTCACGTTTTTTTTTTTTTACTTCAGCCAGTATGAAAATCGGTGCCACCTAAAAATTAATGTACCTGCACACAATTTGCAGTTAAGAAAAAGGTAAAGAAAGATACACTATAATAGGCATTGTTCTGGGGTGTTAAATTTCTAATTATGTGTATTGGTGTTTTAAGGCAATTAAAATTTTGTGCAGTGTGATAGACAGGCTTCCAGAAAGGAGCTGTTTTGTTTAGCTTCTTTACATAATTCAATTTTATGTCACAAGGTGGAGCCTTGAATGTTATTTCTATCAAACTAGCTTCTTAAAGAATGGATTATTCATTTTCTTTAGAACTGATTCTTGTAACCTGAATAATCCTCCTGCCAAAAGTCAGTAGGTCCTCTGTTTTTTATGAAAATGCTTTAATGCCTTTGATTATATGTGATTTTTACAGGAGCCAACATTATGGTGTGTTATTAGATTCAGTTTGTTGAGTGATGCTACATATAGTAAGTAGAATAATGTAACTTGATGACTATAATTCTTTCCAACATGTTTTAGCACCTTTTGCTATGCTTTAGTGTTATACAGTATATTCTTTGATTATCAATCTAAACATTTGATCTATGTATTGCTTTTTCTCCCAAATGTTACTTTAGGTACAATTCAAATGTAAACCTTTTACCACAAAATGAATTGAAAATCATTGCTGTTCACTGTACATTGCAATCTTATCAGAATTCATTTAAGTTGCAATTCAACAGATTTATAGTGACTTGATGTTCTCTTACCACTAATGAAGACAATTTAACATTGTTTGTGTAAGGGTTGTGTCTTATACATTTGGTAGTTGTTTATGGATACATATCAGTAATTCCTAAGTATAAGAGACCCATACATCTCCTTTACAGTGTGATACTTCATTAGTTTGAGATTTTGTGTCATCAACCCAGGTATACCTCAATTATATAAAAAAAACCTTTGAGTCAATTCCTGCTATTTATATTTTTATTTTCTTAATAGTGGTAGCTGATTCCATT
This sequence comes from Polypterus senegalus, assembly GCF_016835505.1. Lineage (NCBI taxonomy): Eukaryota > Metazoa > Chordata > Cladistia > Polypteriformes > Polypteridae > Polypterus > Polypterus senegalus. The sequence goes on along the minus strand of NC_053167.1, from coordinate 91,067,744 downwards.
ATCTTAGCAGACTCAACAATAAAACAAAAGTTAAGATGTGAATATTTATATTGTAATGGAAGACCGGGTTAAACTGACTTCCTGACTGGGATCGATCACTCTTTGCCTGTCCAAAAGGCCCAGCATGGCTAGTGTTTAAATTTCCAGGCTAGACAACAAATAGTTAAGACACAGGTAGACTCCACCCAGTGCGCTAGGGGGCATCATACCTTAGCTGGTCTACCCATGTGCACATCCTTAAGGCAACCTGCGAATTGTAGTCTCATTATGTAGCCCTGTTGGGTGCCATGGGTCCCCGGAGGGAGCTACACAGAATCAATGTCCTTATTCTGAGGAGGCTCCGCATGACCCTGAAGTGGCTTTTTGGCACAATGGTGTGGCACTGGAAACACTCCTGGTTCCAGCATAAAAGGAACTGCTTCGCCTCCTCACTTGATGAAGCTGGGGAAGAAGGTGGACCATGCTTGGTTGGGGAAAAGTAGAGGAGAAAAGAAAATACAGAAAAATTGTATTGTTGATTTGTGGATGAAGCCTGTGCAAGTATTTCATCATTAAATTAAACACACATTTGACTCCTGGACCATTGTTAGTGTTGTTGCATCTGGTGTTTTGGGGTCCTAAGACATCTCCTACTTACCACAATATTAAAACCACGATAATGTGCAGTGAATACACTTGACTTTCTCTGTACGTTTAGCATTCGTTTACTCAGAGGCTGATGCGCTTGCTACTTCCTGAGCAGCTCTTCTTTTCTCCACTCTAGTGGCCCACTTCTTCTCTTCTTTCGTCTGTGTTAAAACTGATTAAGTCAGTGTTTGTATTGCAATTACTTCTTTAAGTAAAAAAATTTTTTTACTTAATGTGGCACTTAAGTGTTCAATCTGCCTCAAGAATGATTTTAGAAATGAAGTGGGGAAGTGATGGCGAAGGTGGTAGGGAATGACTACGGCGCCCATACACATGTGCCACACGGCCACCCTACTGGCCGCTGCCAAGAGTTGATTCTACAATAAAATAAAAAGAGGAATAACCTTGGAGGTCAATCATCACCCGAAAGCCGATAGTAGACATCACATAGTATACGTGTACCGAATTTCAGGTCAATAGGTCAAACTGTTTGCAAGTTACAGGTGATTTTAAATCCTGGACAGACAAACAGATAGCCACGGTAGAGTATAATATAAGAAGATAAGTATAGTCATGCACTAATTTACAACTGACCCAGTTTTAACGATTTGTATTTAAATCTGAGGGCCATAACAAAACAATAGTGTGGTAATGTTTTAGAATATCCTAAAACATCCACAGTAGTAAATCTTTTGTTGTTGTTATTACTATTATCATCATCATTATTTCACATTATTTCATACTGGGTCTTTGGTGAAACAAACGGGATCGGGGTTCCCCCTTTGTGAAGTGAGTTCACTTAAAAACAAGGAAACATATTGCAGACCATTGCTGATCACTTAGGTGGCTCACGGCAACTCATGACTCTCTGGCAGCACCAACCAGTGGTGAGAAACACTGCCCTACAAAGACTTGGGTGGCTGACTCTGAGACGTAAAGATTGGTTTGTGCTACTAATTCTTTAATAATTCTTTGCATTTATATAGCACTTTTCTCACTACTCAAAGCGCTCAGCAATTGCAGGTTAAGGGCCTAGGCTCAAGGGCCCAAAAGAGCAGAGTCCCTTTTGGCATTTATGGGATTCGAAACGGCAACCTTCCAAAGACGTACTCCATACCAGCAGTTAAAGTACCAGTATGCCTACCAGTGACCCTCCCAATATCCACAGAATCACGATTGCAGTGACCTGTACAGTTTGTAACCGTTCTTGCCTTCTTACTATTTGTTCTCCTTCACTCCACACTAAGGCTGATGCATGCCTGTTTCTGTTTTTTAGCCTTTTCATTTCAAAATATGAAAAGGGAATAGTAAAAGTGAATTAGAACAGTGGGTAGGATAAACTTTATTCAGCTTGAAAATACTTGTTTATGCAATGCAGAGTATGATTGTTATTAATTAACTTGCACATTACTCGCCTCCCATACAGCAAATGCAAAGGATGAAGTGACTTGTGTAAGAATGGACTACTCTTTAAAGTATTGTTCTTTCCTTTGCATAAAATGTCTACTGTACATACACTGAAATTGAGGTACAGTCCTGCATACCACTAAAAAACATTTAAGACAGCAGTTACTATGGGTAAATTAAGTCACTAGAATATTAAAGTGTAGATTCAAGCTAAAAGATAACTAACCATATTGCCTCTCTATTAGGATTAAAGAGTAAAACCTTTAAGAATACAGTCCTTTAATTTTAAAGCTCAGTTTTTTATGCAAAAAATGCAGTTATTTAACAGTATATTGCTCTGTGCACCAGCAGATTATCAGCCTGTCTGTAAGCAGAATAAGTAGCCCAGCTGCAGGTAACACCATCAGTCCTTATGATGGTTAAAGTAACAGGAGCTGACTGACATTCTGGGTGTTGATATCTTAAACAATTACTGGACGTTTCCACATAATTACAGTCGTTGCAGTTAATGGTGTCATATCTTCAGGTTCAAATGTGGCTGCAATCAGTGTGTTTAGTATACATCAATGGATGTTCCTTATGACAAAAATCTTAAATGTTTCTGAATTTCTTTTTACATTTTACTTGTCCCTAATTTTAAAACTTTGGTATAGTTTTTATTCCTAGTTTTTTTTACCTTTCCCAATCCCTGAGAATCCCAATCCTCCTTTAAAGTTATCACCTGTTGTTTTTTTTTCTTTTTATACAATTTATTTAAAGAGAATTTGAGTACATGTATGATTGAAATGGCTGGGGAACTACATCTTTGTGAGGATATTTCAATAACACAAAAGCATTAGTTGCAGAGGCCTGACGCTGGAAGTGTGTAGGAAATGATTATTTGTTTAAAGAAAACTTCACACATGCGTTTGGAAGTTCTTGTATGTACAGAGGACCATAGATACATGAAATAAGTTACTAAGTAGTGTAGTATATATTAGTACTTTAGGGACCTTCAGAGCTCAGCTTGATGATATGGGTGAAATTAAAAAAAATAGCATTGATGAGCTTTCAGTTAGTGTAAGTTGTCTGTTTTTTCACATTAGGTTTAATAGATTGATGTATTTTTGACAACGCATATTAACTTCTATCAAGTGAAAAAGACTAATACAGTGCACTGTGTGCATAGTTAAATGGCAGTAGTAACTGAGATTATCATACTGCAACCCCATCATTAGGACAAAAGTGTAATTTGGGCTCCAAGGTAGTTCTCGCCCAATTAGTTACCTGCTACAGTACTCCTTGCCGAGTCTTAGTGAGGATCATGGTGAAAATGGAGAAGAAGGGTGATGCTGAATGACTATTGAAATATGCAGTGAACTTGTATGAATATACAGAGGTTAAAATACAAGAAATTCATTAGTATAAAAATCCAAAGCTTTTAGACCTTTAGCAAGAATTGGGAAATTAATGACACCTTATGGAAGTGCACAATTTCAAGTTTAACTTCTAGCATTTTTTAGCCTAATTTGCTGAATGCTGGAATTTCACAGGAGGCCACATTGTGCATCTGAAATGTCTGTTAGCATGACTGGGAGGCTCAACTAGTTATCCCAGTTTCTTATGCTCATATATATTTATCATTACAACATCAATCCACAGGCAGAATGAATACCTGGTACCCATAGGCATGGGAACAAAAGCTCATACTCTTATAAAAAGTGCTTCATCTCCCTTTGACCAGTAAATAATACAACTTCTTTCTCTCTCTAATTTGCGGAACTACTGCAAAGGAGTCATAGCACAGGACACCGCTTTTTCCTGTCCTTTCATACTGTTTAGTTCAGCTTACTGATCAGGTTAAATAACACATCACCGGATAATACTGTTAAAGGTGCTCCCTTGTTGTACCCCGATCATGTATTGTCCATACACAAAGACACTGCCGTTAAGACACTAATATATCAATAGAAGCTCTTGTTTCCTTTTTCCTTTAACATCGACATATTTGCATGTTTTGTGATAAATGTTTAATGTTTTACATTTAAATATGTTCACACGTTTTAAAGGTAGAATGTAGGGGGTCACTCTTGACTGTGATCACATTAAGTCACTAGAATAAGAAAATATGGATTCTGATTAATCCAGAAAAGAAAACATAAAATTATTAAAACCAAGAAGCACTCAAGGCCACCTGGATGCTTACAGGTAGAGAGAGACCTATAAGATCATAAACACATCAGTCTTAGTGCAACATTTTAAAAACTCACAATTTTCTTCCACAGAAACCCAAAGGGCAAACGACATAACCTGTGTGTGCCAGCAGCCTATAACACACGCATAAACAGCAAAAGCCATCGAGCTGCTTGTACCACCATCAGCTTATAATGGTTCAAGCAGGAAGTACGCGCCGATAAAACTGTTAAATATAATAAATGCAGCTGATTGTACTTGCCATATTGTGTCTTGAATTTTGGAAAGTAGTTTTCCCACATTACACAAACTAGTATCTCAGTATCACTACAGCATGCTTGATCGGTGCTTTGTTTGGTCACTGCTTGACTGTAATGTGACTGTTGCTTCCATGCCTGTGTCAAGGCATGTGAAATGAGGACACTGGTGTGGAAGAGTTACACAGTTAATTTTAGTTGGGAGGGTAACAATTTTGTTATAATACTTGATTTGAATCAAAAGTGAAAATTTGAATTACTGCTTCCCTGTTAAGTGACTAGAGACATCAAGCAGGTTCAATTATGTTTTTCATTATCTGTTACAAAAGGTTTTGTTTTTCTTTTCATTGTAGAATATGGTAGTGTTTGTCCTTTCTGTCTGTTGTTAAATACTGTATATATTATGGGTTTCCTGACTGCTTCATTGACCTTTACTATCACATACTGTTACAAACTAATTTGGCATATTCTGAAAGGCTCTGGCTGCAATATGTATGTCACTTCTGTAACATATTTTTATTGCATAGAATACCATGTTTTCAATCAGTTTAAATGTATCGAATTAAATTTACGCAGGAAATAAAAGCTAGGAAGTTTTTGCATTTTTATTTTTCAGTTGTATTCATCATGTATCTGTATTGTTTTTTTTAATATTGTCCTCCTTTGTAAGCATACAGAAATATAAAATGTTGCTCTATAATGCAAATATTTATTTTTTGTTTTCTTTTTTATGTTGCAGCTCGGATTGGGAAAATGAAGCGGCGGAAACCAGAGGATGGGCAGGTATGTCCACTGTGCAGCTCACCGCTGACAGGGACAGAGGAGGAGATGAGTAGGCATGTGGAGCATTGCCTGTTTAAGGTAGCATCGGGACTGGTGCCCTCCTTTGCATACGACTGCTAACCTCTTCAAGCTCCTTTGTTCCATTCTCTTTCACTAAACTCTCGTGTTTCAATTTTATCATCTTAGAGGTTCTAATTATTTAGTATCATGTTATTTGATTGTTATTATCTTAAATGTTTAAAGTATAATTAGATATTTGGTTTATTGATTGAAATACATTTGAGTATTTGTGAAATTCTACTGCAAAGAAAGTGGCATGGTGCAGCAGTGGTTTTACTGCTGCCTCACCGATCCATGGTTTGAATCCTTTGCCCAAGTTGTTGTCTGTGAAGAGGTTGCACAGTTTCTGTATGTCTACATGGATTTTCCTTTGAGTACTCGGTTTTATCTTCCGCATCCTGCTAGGAATGCATTGGTAGATTGACAACTCTTACTTGGCCCTATTGAAAGCGAGTGTGTGCCATGTAATGTACTGGCATCCCGTCCAAGGGTGTATCTTGAATTGCGCTCACTGCTGCTGGGATAGATAGCACCCCTGAATTGGTTTAAGCTGGTATTAGAATGTATTTTTGTGTGGTTAGTTCTGCTACGTCATGGCTCAGATGTCCTGTGTTCTGCTGTGTACCTGGAGTTTGCAGGTACTCTGTATGTCTACATGTGTATCCCTCTCAAGAACATGCTTGTTAACTTGACTGAACTTTTTAACTTGGAGCCAGTGTGATCTGCACTCTGTGTTCTGTCCATTACATTGAAAAGTAGTGCTTGCATTTAATACATATTTTTTAGTTATTGTGAGATATATACAGTATATATGTGTGTATATATATATATATATATATATATATATATATATATATATATATATATATATATATATATATATATATATATATATGTTTTATATATATGTGTGTTTATTTATTTTTGTGATGTTTTAATCATTTAAACACCATACACAATTTTTTCTTGTATTAGGAATTTGTGAGTTTTGTAGTAGTCTGGCAAATCAGTACTATTCCTTCCTGTAAAACGCATATAATAGGCATACAGTATGTTAGTATTTTTGTAATTAATATTATGTTGTTGTAAAACTTACAATTACAGTGCATTGAAAAATGCATTTGCCTCTTTCCTGATTTTCCTCTTGCATATGATGCCTATATTACCAGTTCTTCAACCACAATCTATTACTAGGTAAAGGGTGCCTGATTGAACAAACATATATTTTCCTTATGTCATATTGACATACTCTTAATAACTGGTTGTGCTATTTGTGGCAACAATTACTTCATCTAGATGCTTTCTGTAATTTTGGCGTCAATTCTTCTTGTAACTGAGGCGGAACCTTAGGCCACTATTCTCTGCAGAACAGCTTTAATTCAGAAACATTTGTACGTGTTTGAGTGTGAACCCCTTATTTCAAGTCCTATCACAGCAGGCTAGTCCACAATGTTAATTTTGCTTCTTGTTAGACCTTTTGATTTAGACTTGCTTTTGTGGTTTTGGTCATGTTATTTCATGCATGACCCAGTTATGCTTCAGGCCCCTGATGGATGACTGGACTTATTCATTTTAAATATCTTGTGTGCCTCTAATGTGTTAGTAGTTGTTATGGTTCCTTCTGTTACTGCTTGTTCCCCTGGTCCTTAGGCAGCAAAGCATCTCCTCAACATTAACAGCAACATTTATTTCTGTAGCACATTTTCATTCAAAGGATGCAGCCCAGAGTGCTTTACAAGATCTTTACATGCAAAGAAAAACAAATAAAATTAGATAAGAATAATAACAAATAAATAGAATACAAAAAAATAAAAAATGCACACTTACTTTAGGCAGATGTATAGTTAAGAGTAGTAGAGTCCTTATATATAGAATAGATTTTTAAACCTCCAAATGTTAGTATGATGATAATGTTAAATGACTAGTTACGAGAGCATACTGCAACTTCCTCCAACTTGTTAAGATTTTGTAAATGATGTCTGCGACTGACAGTCACCGGAAAAATTTGTGCAGTGTGACAAAGCCTTTTTGATACAAAAAGGGCTTGTTTAGGTTTGGGAAAATAGAAAGATGAGAGGACTTATGTTCAGCACAGTATGAAGAATTAGGTCTGGATGGTTTGGCTATGATCTTTCTTTGCTAAAATTTTCTTTGTTTTGTTTTAAGCCAGTTGTATAGATTTTACGTATACAGTGATCCCTCGCTGTATTAGCTTCACTCCATCGCGGATTTTAAATGTAAGCATATCTAAATATATATCACGGATTTTTCGCTGGTTCGCGGATTTCTGCGGACAATGGGTCTTTTAATTTATGATACATGCTTCCTCAGTTTGTTTGCCCAGTTGATTTCATACAAGGGACGCTATTGGCGGATGGCTTAGAAGCTACCCAATCAGAGCATGTATTACGTATTAAATAAAACTCCTCAATGATATATGATATGCTTCCCGCGCGGTGCTTGATTGTTTGCTTTTCTCTCTCTCTCTCACTCTCTGCCTGACAGAGGGGTGTGAGCAGAGGGCTGTTTGCACAGAAGCTGTTTGCCTAGAGGATAGGGATGCTCCTCTAAAAAATGCTGCTTTATCACGGTGCTTCGGATACTTAAAGCACGTATTGATTTTTTGATTGTTTGCTTTTCTCGCGCTCTCTCTCTCTCTGACATTCTCTGCTCCTGACACGCATTCTTTGAAGAGGAAGATATGTTTGCATTCTTTTAATTGTGATAAAAACTGTCATCTCTGTCTTGTCATGGAGCACAGTTTAAACTTTTGACTATAGGGTGTTATTTCATGTCTAGAGGGCTCTAATAATGTTAACAGTGTGGGAGAGTTTATAAGGGCTTAAAATATATAAAAATAACCATACAAACATATGGTTTCTACTTCGCGGATTTTCATCTATCGCGGGGGGTTCTGAAACGCAACCCCCACGATCGAGGAGGGATTACTGTACCTTCATTTATGATGTCTCTTTTGCTATTAGAATAGAATGTTTTCCTCCTGCCTTGCTTGTATTTGTGTAATTTCTTCAAATTGTGAATTTTTTTAACACTAGAATCCCTGAAGCTTAGGATTTTTTTCATTGTCTCTGACCTCCTTAAGTTTTCCTGACATACGCCAAGAAGCCCATAGCTCCTTATCACTGTATTATAGCCCACTTTTGTTTTGCAAATGTGTGGATTAGCAGAAATAAATATAGAATGACAGAGGAAATGCGAGGCAAGAAATGCTGAACACACAGCTAAAACAGAAAATGTTTTCATATGTTAGTAATAATGAAATGATTTTCACATGAATGTGTGAGGACAGAAGCCCATATATCCAAGAAACACTTTCACAATTTTATTCAAGAATAAAACCAGAAATGAAACTGCTCAATTGACATGTTGCTGAAGCCCTTCTATCAGTCAGTACTGCCCCTTGGCATCTACCCTTTTTACAAATTTTTTGAGTGTGCAGCACAGCTTTATGCTGTTAATCGTGCTGTACGTCCGAGAAGTTTTTTACTTTTTTTTTGATACATGAATCTTTGCTGTGAACACTTACTGGGTACCTATATTAAAATTCGGGCTGTAGGTGTCGAGTGATGATATCATCCAATTGCTCACTTTGTATGTGGCAGCTAGAAGTGGATTTGAAGACAATCACGCAGGCTTTTTCGCTAGAGTCTACTGTACTGAGATCAGCTGATGGAAAACAATGGGAATAAAAAATAACTTTCAGTTGTTTGTTGTTAAAATGTACTAGAAATCTATAACAAAAATTACAAATTTTAACTTGTTAAAGCATTTTCTTATGCAAAAATAGCTGTACATGTACATGTTTCTGAGGGTTGCATTCTGTTCATTGGGTGCCTAGGCTAAATTTGCTGGACCTACGAACACATTGGACTTGCAAATGTCCTGTAGGAATGGAACCTGTGCATATTTAGTGGACTTACTCTACTAACAGAACAGCAGCACAGGAGCTTTAAAAGATCTTTCATTAGAAGTCATTGCAAAGAAAAATTATAGTTGGCCTGAAAATCTTGTCTCCGACCAGAGGACTACTCCTAGTTTCAAAACATGCCATATACACAGTATTTTGTCATCTTACTAACTGAAAACAAGATGAGATAATGCCCCAGTGTATAGGTTTGTTTTGTGTATTACTTTAGTGCAGTATAGTTTAGCAGAAGGGTGTTTTTTTTTTTTTTTGTGACTTACACTTATGTTCTATTTACATGTTTGTTGCACAGCAATCCTGAGGATCATTATTTTCTGCCACTGTGTACTGCAACATTGTGTATGGATAGTATAACAGTAAAGACATGTTACTTAATTGTTTTTGTACTAGTGTTCTGTATCTCACATTTAAATTACTAAATTTAGCTTTCATTAATCACATACTCAGGTATATATATTTTTTAAATCTATGAAAGCTACCCTAAGGTGAATACAATTTTTATTTTAGAATAGTTTAGTTGCAAGTAATCAACAAATGAGACTTTTAAATTATGGAATAAGATTGGCTTTAGTTGACGGGACACTTGACTAATGAATGAGAGGGACAGGCAGGTCTTCAATTCAAAAGCACAGAGTTAATAGAGTTTCTTATTTACCATGAATGCTGCCTTTCCTGAAGATGACTGTTATTAATATTTTAATGCACTCTCTTTGGATGTTTCGAGTATACAACTGGATAAAAGGACATGGTAATTATTCGACATGAGTAATGTGAGATTTTTTTATTTTTTTATTTTAAATATCATTACATTGTGCAGCATGGGGTCATCATTCGGGTCTCCTGTATCATAAACCTTTTTTTCTATAGAACACTTGATAAGGGTGAGTTTTAGCTGTTTACATAAATGCAAATTTCAAATTTAATTTTAAATACCCATAGTTAGTTATATATTTAAGTGATCCAAAAATTGCTAAAAAATATATTATAGCCCACCATTCCAAATTGAATAAAATGGATCAGATAACTGACCTCAACGAGACTTATACAACATTAAATGTTTTTTCTTAGTATTATACTACTTGGCTGTATTCACTGTTCACTTCCGGAAGAAGTCTGTGCGTGCTTTTACTTGTTGTTACTTTCCATTGACATCAATGAAGAGTAAACGTTCCTGTCCATTAAGAAATAGCAGCCATTCCTTTGTTAAACATGAGGAGAACTAAGGTGGTGTTTATTCTCTCTTTCTATGGCATTTAAGCTAATAATAATGAACCACATGCTTTCCTATTTTACACAACATGTTTCTTGGTTGATTTTTCATACATAAAAGGCCCTAAAGTGTCTACTTAGAAAAATGGGTTCCACATTCATATAAATAAATATAGCCTCTAGACTTTAACTTGTATTTGCATTGGTTTATATAAAGACATATTTCAAATGTGTACTTTTCAATTTCCAAATTTAAATTTGATGGCATTTATACTTTATCACATAATGTTAGCTTGTAACAATATTGTTGTTAACCTCTTGTGCCTTAAGGGATTTTTGGGATTATTGGACCTAAATTGCATACCCGAAAATGAAAGGCTATTATTTCGCTAACGTAATAGAGGAGCTGCAGGTGGCTGAAGAGTAGTGCATATTACTCCACATTTTTTAAAAGAATGTATTCTTATAAACAAAAACCTTTGATTCACACCAGTATCATCTAAATAAAACATACAAAATGTATTTTAGGGTCTTCACTCTAAAAACTGAATTTCATAGTACATGACCAAGCAATTTTATGAATCTGGTGTCCCTTGTATCCAGGCCTGTCAGCTGTCATTGTAACATGTTTAAATTTCATATCCCATAACATTACAGTGTTAAACTGTTTGGCACCAAAATTATCCCTTAAAACTTGTATTGCAGTTGCAATTATATTTTTAGGAAGAAAAAAACAAATATATATACAGACACAATATATCACACTGAAGCAAAAAGTAAACCATTTGTAACTATGTAGATATAACTATAACTTGTTCAGACCTTTACTTTCCAAATCATTTTCATGCCAGTCCTTGAAACAATTTCTGTTTATCACTAGACACCTAGAATTCTGTACATTTATTATTATTTATATGTAATTATTTTTATTTTTTCATGCTTTTGCATGTCAGAAAAACTGACAAACTTATAAAATTAATGTGGGATGGGGGTGGTTGAAATATGTTGAGCATAGTGATGATATAACATTCAATCAAAGCTCTTGTATGGCTCAACACATGTTTAAAAAGTTAAAATGTTAGCAGTGTAATGTTCTTGAATGACAATAACATTCTTCTTTTTCATAGTTTAATGTGACTTACTCTACTCTGTATGCATCATGTTGTTGTCATGTAGCCAAAGCCTGCAATATATTGCTGGCATACACAGTAATCAGATTGTCTTAATGGGTTCTAGTGTTTACAGTTGAGATCAAAAATCAGGAAACTTGGGTATTTAGAGGAGTTGTGGTTTCCCTCATAATGTTGGAGCTGATGAAACAAAAGCAGTGTAAAAAGGTAAACTTTGTAAGATTTATGTTAGTTGGAATACCATGCAGTTTATTTGTTGTTTTTAATTTCCCCCTTCTTTTAATGAGGGGGGGAACCCAGAAATTCCTGGAATCAGTCTATAGCACAGGAAAAGGATGTAGGTCTCAAATATGCTGCTAGGTATCCTATACCTAGTGTTCTTAATCAATGCACCAAGTGGCATTAGGCAGAGTTGATAAGAGTTTCATAGAGTGCATATTTCTGCATTTAATTCTACAATTGTACGTGTGACTTTCACTTGCTTGTTAAAAATTTGTTCCCTGTGGGTCAGAAATAAAAGACTTAATAAAGACGTTCAAAAACGTTGACACGATACACATGCAGAGCAAGTTAAAGAAAAAAGATAGTATAGATCACATTAGCACAAACAAATGGAAATTATTACTGGGTAAAATAATGGAACAGCAAAAAGAGATCAAATATATGGACAGAGGGGATATGACAGAAGTATGTAGATATTGTAAGGTTTTAAAGTTTAAGTCGGAGACTTGTAGATCTTCTAATTCGTGTTGCTATCCGGTAAAAGTAGTGTTGCCTCCCAGTGAAGAGGCGTATCCGTGAGAATTAAGATTTGTAGTTTGTTGAAAATGAAATCGACAAAAACTACAGGCAAAATATCCAAGTCTACAATAATCTTTTCGCATTCACAGCATTTAATGATCAAAATGTAGATTTACACAATAATGGACCATACGCTATGAGAATCTGTGGTCCCACAACAATTAAAGCTACAAAAAGTTTAATTTCGAAGAAATCACAATTCAGTCAATACTTATGATCATGGAGAAGCGATGCATCATAGAATCAAAACTGTATTCGGTTAAATCAAAGCATATATTTACACAATCGAATTTGAAAAACGGGGTTTACCACACCTGCATTTATTGGTTACTTTGCAAAATAAATTATTAACTGCTGATGATGTAGATCGGTTTGTCTGTGCTGAAATTCCAAACAGAGAAACCTATCCTGAATTATGATATAATGTTATTAAACACATGTCTCACGGACCAGTATGATGACCAGTAAGATTCAGTATGTTGAGACTCAAAAGAGAAAAAGTATTAAAATAAATTTCATAATAGTTCATTCAAACAACAGATATGACTAAGGCTGTCTTTCCTGATTATCCCTGAACAACACACTTATCGTGTAAAGAAAGATGGTAAAATTGTGCCACATTCATATAAATGATTTATAATTCAATGATTGTACCATATAACCTGTATTGTGCATCGGTTACAAGTACATTTATAAAGGGCACGATAGAGTATGTGTAACTTAATCGAAAGAACAGTCACAGGACGAAGTCCAAGCATATTTAGATACTCAGAACATTATTGTAATGGAAAGCGGGTGGCATTTAATGGAATTGCCAATGCATGGTTCAAGTCATTCAGTTGAATCATTACCAATTCATTTACCAGGTCAGAATATGTTTCAATTTAAAGAGGGTGAGGAAGCAGAAGCTTTAAAGGTAGTGAAAAATAGAAATACAAAATTAGTGGCTAGTTTTGAACTTAATAAAACAGACGTAAATGCAAAAGCATATACGTATCTGCAAATCTCATTACACATGGCAGAAACTATATATATGTATATATATATGTGTGTATATATGTGTGTATATATATATATATATGTATATATATATGTGTGTATATATATGTATATATGTATGTATATATATATATGTATATATATATATATATATATACTAATAAAAGGCAAAGCCCTCACTCACTCACTGACTCACTCACTCACTGACTCATCACTAATTCTCCAACTTCCCGTGGGTGGAAGGCTGAAATTTGGCAGGTTCATTCCTTACAGCTTCCTTACAAAAGTTGGGCAGGTTTTATATCGAAATTCTCGCGTAATGGTCATAACTGGAAGCTGTTTTTCTCCATTTACTGTAATGGAGATGAGCTTGAACGCCGGGGCGGAGTTTCGTGTGACATCATCACGCCTCCCACGTAATCACGCAGTACATAGAAAACCAGGAAGACCTCCAAAAGCGCTGAAGAAAACATGCATTATATAATTGAGAAGGCAGCGAAACAATAAGAAGCGAGCAAGTGACATATACAACCATATTCATGAGTTCTGCTACTTCGGAAACAAAGCACGATGTAAACCTACACTTTAAATTAAGTTCATAGACAGGCTGCCCTGGCGTTTGTAATTTAGTGCCTGCCCATATAAGGCCGTCCGTCAGCGGCAATCCAATAGCAAACTCCCACTAAATATTCACGGGTGAAGGACTGTGCTTATGCAGAGGAAGATGAGATGGTCAGGGTGGTGTTTGACACAAACTCAGCTAAACTGCGAGAGAAAGTTTTAAGTGCCAGGACTAAGGTAACATTAAATACAGCCATGGACATAGCACAGATGGCACCAGCACAGCTGGGAAACTTCGATGCATGTACACCGAAGGCTCACGTGAACTGGCGCGAGTGCACAGATAAAAGCAACAGTTCCAAAGAGCTGAACAAAACCAATTACACAATTGAAAAGGCAGCAAAAATATGAAGCGTCTGATACATACAAGCATATTCATAAATCCAACTACTGCGGAAACAAAGCACACGCGTGGAAAAAGTCAATGTCCGCTAAAGGAAGACAGTGTAAAAAAACCCGTGCATGCAGTGTGTCAGGTCTCAGATAAAGAAGAAGGCGAGCTGTTTATTGATGCAGTAAGAAGCTAATCGATGAATGAAACCTGTCATCTTTACAGCGATTGACAAACACGGAATGTAACTTGAACACAACACATCCTACAAATCTGAACCTGATTGAAAGAAATAATGATAATCAAATCCTTGATGACAGCAACACTCAGTAACACTCACAAAACAAATACTGTATATTGACAGTCATGTTACGTTATTTTTAAAATGTTCCCTTTTCTTTTCTAGCTTTTTTAACACACTACTTCTCCGCTGCGATCTGCGGGTATATATATATGTATATATATATCCCGATCTACATACTCGAATAATGGATACTTTATTAGCCATCAATGATTGTTTTGGTAAAGCCATACTCAGTGTATTCATTAGATGAGCGGTAAAAAGTAAGAAGCGAGGGAGGATGACTTATTGAGGCATGCAGGCTGTAGTGCTTGGCGTCAACTCTATCTGAATTGCGATCACATTTGAAAAAATATATCTTTTCAAGTTCTATTTAGTCCATATGTGTCAAACTCAAGGGCGCGGGCCACATCCGCCCGTGTAATTATATCCGCCCGAGATCATTTTATATACTGTATTATTGTTATTAATGGCCGGGTATATGAAGCGCTGGTAACACAATAAACTACAGATCCCATAATGCAGCGCTTCAGCTGCCTTGCGAACACTTACGCGTTAATCAAGTCTAGCTTATGATGCTGCAAGTTATTGCGAAGCTAGCTCACACGATGCTGAAGAGAAAAGTTGATTCTGAAAATAGAGCCTTTAAAACCGATGGGAGGCTGAGTATATGTTTACTGAACCCGTGTGTCTCATTTGTGGAGCTAATGTGGCTGTAATTACAGAATTTAATCTAAGACGGCACTATGAGACAAAACATCAGGGTAACCTGAATGCAATGCAGAAGATACAGAAAGCAGAAGAATTAAATAAGAATCTGACACTTCAGCGGACGCTTTACCCGTGCACAATCACAAAGTGATTTCAAGTGAAGCTGCTTTTATGGGAGACACAAATGCACCAGTGCAATTTGCCCCACTTTCCCTGTTGCCAAGTAATGTTAAACCAAGTCGCCACTACGGTGTTCCCAAATCGCGACTTTGCTGATAAACTGAGCGCACTGAGTTTGCACGGCGCTTTGGTGACTTTGAAGAACAAAAAAAGTCCGTCTACATGCGGCTCGAACCTTGTGCATGTTTGGTAGCACATATCTGTGTGAGAAGCTCTTCTCAGTGATAAAGACTAACAAAACAGCACACAGGAGTCGCCTCACTGATGAGCACCTGCAATCCATCCTGAGAATCTCCACAACACAGAACCTCACACCAAACATAAACGAACCTGTTGCCAAAAAAGATGCCAGGCGTCCAGCTCTAAAATGACATATGAGCAAAGACAACTGAATGATTTGATTTGTTATTGCTGAAAGGAACACATTTTATTTATATTTCTAGGTTTTGTTATGCAGCATGTTCATATTTGAATTTGTATAATTTTGATAGGATATATTTTTATGGAGAGCAAAATCTTTTGGGATATTTAAAATCTAAGTTTATTTTTATATAAAATTACATAAGAGTAAAGAAATTTGAATGTTTGTTCTTTTAACGTTTACTTTATTTCTAACTTGTATAATTTAGACAGGATATATTTTTATGGAGAGCAAAATATTATAAGTTGTTTAAGGTTTGAGTTGATTTATTCACGAATAATATTCCTGTCTGTTTTACCATTCCTACCAAAGATATTTCTGTCGACTAAATAAAAATTCCTTCTATTTAAAATTTAAATAGAACTTGAACAAATCGATAGTTCATAATATCCATGCAGACTTGCACGTAAGAGCGGGAGTTATCCGTTTCAACAAGCAGCGTATTGCACTGTATGTAGATATGTATGTATATGTATATATATATGTTTATATATGTGTGTGTGTATGTATATATATATATATGTATTTGTGTGTATATATGTGTGTGTGTATGTATATATATATGTATTTGTGTGTATATATGTGTATGTATATGCTTGGAATGGCTGGTATGAGTCCCCTGTCAAACTATTTAATCACTCGCAGAATTCAACTGTCGTGGTGTGGATAGTTAGTTCTGAATGGTCATGTTCGTGCTCTATTATTGAACTGACGAACTATATTATATATTAAGGTGAGTACGGGCTTGGGGTAAACGGCAATACCAAATCCGCTGGTGTAAATACACGCGGTAGGTTTCAATACTAGGAAGTCCTATAAACATTTTATAGGGCCCGAGGCAGCTGATAGTACCATTCTAAGCAAAACTTGGCACTTGGTTGCTGATGCAAACTTGGGGGGGAGGAGAATTTGGAGAGATGGAGGAAGATTTGAGGGCGCTCAAGTGATTCTGGTCCACCGAAGAACACAATGGAGCGTGCGGTATTTGGTTTGGGGGATAGAGGAGCGGGTAAACAGCCGAACTTGAGTGGGTGGGAAGGGTACCGAAGACCTGGAAATACACTCATGCCTCAAGAGAGTAGAGCCTGGACCACGGTGGCACTCACTGCTCGGGGCTGGAGAGTCACTCGGTGTACAGTAACCCTTTCGGCAGGCCCAATGGATGGCCCCGGAGTTCCAGGCTCGGATGTTGGAGGCCTTGGTGATTGACAAGTCCAAGATCACATGCATGGGGAAAACTGCCTCTGGATTGGCAAAACTTGGGTGGTGTACTCTTCAAAGTGGAAAAGTGTTCCTATAAGGTACATCTCAGCCTCCCTGGATAGTCTATTCTGGGATTCTGGAGAAGGGTCCAGCGGATAGCTCCAACTTATTCAGGAAAGGTAGAGATGTTCAAGTGCTGGTCGCAACAGTGAACAGCCTTCCCTGCAGAGTCCTGGAGGGTGACTTGATTGCCCGACAGTCTCATTTTTTTGTGGACTTTGAAAAGCGTTGACCTGTCCCGGGGAATCCTGTGGGTCTCGAGGGGGGGTCCGGACCCCGATAAATTTGGGGCTCTGCAACGGGGTGGGCCCGGTCCCTTTCGGCGTGTGGCCCTTTTTGGAGGGACTCCCCGGGGGGCCCTTTGTCACCGTTCTGTTCATAACTTTTTTGGGTAAAAAATTTTTGGCAGCCAGGGTGTGGGGGGCCGGGGTTTGGGGGGCTCAGGTTTGGTCCCCTTTTTTCAGTGATTTGTCCTGTTTGCTTCATCGGCCGATCTTCGCCTTCTGGATCGGTTTGCGGGGTGTGGCAGAATCACACCCCCGGATGGTCCTCAGCCGGGGGAAGGGGGGAGGCCCCCTCGGGTTGGGAAGATCCTCCCGGGGGAGTTCAAGTATCCGGGGCTTGTTCACGGGGAGGAAAATGGGCGGGGATCACAGGCGGTCGGCCGGGGGCCGCGGTGCGGGGGTCTGCATTGGTCTGTTGTGGGAAAAGGCGACGAAGCAAAGGCGTCCATTGAACCTGTCGATCGCCTAACCTCACCCATGATCATGAGCTATGGTACGACCGGAAAAAGTTGATCAAAGCGTTGAAATGAGTTTCCTCCAGGGATCTGGGCTTTCCAACAAGATAAGTGAGAAGTTAGCATCGAGGCTCAGAGTGACGCTGCCTCCGCAACAAGAGAGTGGTAGTGGACTGGCCATTGATCTCGGACGCCTCCCCTGGTGAAAGTGTCTGCCGCCAACCTGGGAGGAGGCCCCAGGAAGACCCAGACTGCTGAGGACTGTGTCTCCGGCTGGCCTGGGAAGCCTGAGGATTCTCCGAAGAGCTGGAAAAGGCTGCAGAAAGGAAGTCTGGCCTCTGCTTGCTAAGCTGCTCCGCCAATCTAAACTGCGTCAGGAAATGAGAGATGGATGGAATATATATATATATATATATATATATATATATATATATATGTGGTGTATGTATGTATATATATATATATATATATATATATATATATATTGTATATATATGATATATATATATATATATATATATATATAATATATATGTGTATGTATATATGTATATATGTATATATATGTATATATATTATATATTATATTGTATATATGTATATATATGTATATATATGTATTATGTATATATATGATATATATATATGTATATATGTATATATATATGTATATATATATGTATATATATATGGTATATGATATATATAAGTGTTAAAACTATTGTATTCATATTATATATTTATTCATATGCATGTATGTATAATAATGTATTATCATCAAACACTTAACTTATAAAAGTAACTAAGTAAAATAGAAAATCATTTTTAAATTGTTTTATTTTTGGAAATTAATCAAAACTACATGGCCTTGTGTGATAAAGAATTGCATTGAACCTAATAAATGGTTAGCCAACTTCAAGGAATAATAAGTCAATGCTTTTTATTATCATCATTGTTTTACAGGCCTATTTGAATTATTGGCCATTATCTTTGCAGAATTAGCTAAATAAAATTATTTGATGTATTTATGCATAACGTCGTTTTATTTATGCCTATTATTCAATTGATTCAGTGCTATTTACATTAATTTTTATTTAGGTTTATTTAGATAGATATATAGATAGATAGATACTTTATTTAATCATTTATTCATCATTCATTAATTAATTCATCCATCCATCCGTCGGCAGGACTGCGCACTTCGCTGGGGCTCCAAAACTGGCAATGGTGGAGCAATCTCGAGCAGGCCAAGCGATCAGACCGCTCCTGTCTGATGACAGAAGGAGCAGCCTGTCCTGACCTGGCAGGACATGGGCGTCTTGAAAGCTGTTCATGAAGCACTGAAACCAGTCGGTGACTTCACTGATATTTTTGTCAACAGAAAATTATGTGACCAGTTCCTGTATCCTCCCCATACTACAGCTCTGCAGGACAATGTTTTCTGGGCAGAAATGACCCCCAGCTAACAAAGTCAATCAAACTGGAATTCTTTTACAAAGCTGGAGGCCTAAGTATAACAATTCAGTGCCAAAAATATGTGAAAATGCACTTTCCTTGACCCCGTTACGTGGAATATGGGAGATGAACAACGCTTTGGGTGAGACCAAAAGGCTGAATTACAGGCTGAGGATCGTGAGCTTAGGGCAGCAGGGCCAGTGGCCATCAGAGTGGAAGAGGGAGAGACAGCCTGCACCCTCTAGAAAAAGATGACTTTGGGAGTATGCTGCAAAAAATTGATGTAATGGCTTGGTCCCTTGCACCGTGAGGACCGAGTGACTGAATAACAGCCTACTGTTTGGAGCCAGTTACTCAAGGAGGGCGCCAAAGTCTTCTTTTGTTTTTAAAATTGCAGGCTTTTCCCAGCTCAGCGTGTACCGGGAAAGTACTTAGGTGTGGCAAAATGAACGGCGTTTCAGCATCACAGAAAGTTTTTTCGGCAATCTGGCCTGCTAAAGGACCAAAAGTAAACAGACAGGTTGTTATCAACTTCAGTTCAGAAGCCCTGCATTGTCCTTTTGAGACTGTGTTTATTTTGTATGGGTACTTGCATGTCTGAATGGTTCATCAATGCAGAAAAATGAAAGTCGTTCTAGAACAAATATGCTCCCTGCAACGCATTTTTAAATGGAAGACCCTTATTTTCAACTAGATAATGCCGACCACATTTGCACTTTTTATAAGCGCTGTGTGGTAAGGACGGTCTGACAGGCCAGTCTAGTTTAGATCTTCACTATGGACTGCGCTCTGAAATATTGGATGGTGTTAAGTTTAATCTGTAGACTTTGACGTTAAAACTGTATTATGCAAGAAAGTGTTATATTTCTAAAACTTTGAAACTTGTCTCGTTCCAGGTCGTTGAGTGTTGTAGAAGTTAGGGAAGCCACAGTGGTGAAATGCCTTTGCACTTTCAGATTTGTTGACCATGAAATTCTGAATCAACATATTTTCCGTAAAATGGACAGTTTAGTTTAAATTTGTCGATTTATCTATTCAATAAATATTAGACAGACATCCTACAACATGATCAATATTAATTGACATTCAGTTATTTTTCAAATGTTTCTTTTTTATATATACTTTTTATATATACTTTTTCATATTGTGTGTGTGTATTTTATATATATATACTGTGTTTTTTTTTATACAAACGATTCAAGTTGTGAATGTATCAAATAATAAAAACTGTAAATGTATGTGTGAGTTACTCTAAATTCTAATAGTAAAGAACGATAATAAGTGACAATATTTAAACTGAGAAAATAAAAATACTTAAGGAATTAATTGTGATGGATTGAATGTAAAGTTTTCAATTCAGAAATGATTGTTCCAGCCTGTGATTTCAATCCCCTCGTTGCACCGCCTACCTGAGGGAATGGGCGGGGTTGGCCGAAGAGCCAGTCTGAACTGTTTAAAAATAAATTCTGCTCTGATGCGTTTGTGACATAAAGTGAACATTCTTACATTAAAGCTAAGTTTTCAGCGATTTTTCCCTGTAGTATGCCCAAAGTTTTCTATGGTGAAGATCTGACCAGACTGGCATTTCATACATCCTTACAAGCATGATGTTGTGATTGATGCAGAATGTGGTCTGGCAATACTTGTTGAAAAATGCAGGTCTTCCTGAAAGAGATGAGCCTGATGGGCATATGTTGTTCTAGAACCTGAATATATTTTCTGCATTGATGGTGCCTTTCCAGACATTCGTTGCCCATGCACACGCTCATGCAACCCAACCATCAGAGATGCAGGTTCTGAACTGAGCGCTGATAACAACTTGGGTTTTCCTTGTCCTCTTTGGTCCGGATGACATGGCCCCAGATTTCAAAAGAACTTAGAATCGCGACTGCCTGACCACAGAACAGTCTTCCATTATTGCCACACTCCATTTTAAATGATCCCTGGCCAGGACAACGCCTGAGCTTGTGGATCTGCTTAGAATGGCTCTTCTTTGCACTGTAGAGTTATGTTTATGTTAATTTAATTCTGTTTGACTGTTGTATTTGCACTTTTTTATAAACTGCTATTTGTTGCTAATAAAAGTTGTTAATATTGTTCTGCATGTTATTTTGTTATTGTTTCAGTATTAGTGTTTGATATTCAGTTTCTGAACGGTTTAGGCACAAGCCAACAGTTTGGTGATGCTGTCTGAGCCTTACGTCACAAATTTTTTTATTATTCACGGTAATACCGTATACCGAGGTAAAATAGGGAGGAGGTTTGACGGTATCAAAATTTGGATACCGCCCATCCCTAATATATATATATATATGACAGCAACACACATCACTAACAACAGTGACAAAACAATTACATTGACAATCATGTTACGTTATTTTCAAAATGTTTCCTTTTCTTTTTCATTGCTTCTTTAACACACTACTTCTCTGCTGCGAAGCGCGGGTATTTTGCTAGTATATATATGTGTGTGTGTGTGTGTGTGTGTACATATGTATATGTGTGTATCTGTATGTGCATATGTATAAATATATATATACTGTATATATGTATGTGTGTATGTTTATGCATCTAAGCAGTTACTCAGATAGTAAAAGGAAACGATAATTAATGTTATGCGGTATTTCAATAGATATATAAAAAAAAACTATACATAGAATTTTAATTATGTAGATGGATTGAAATGTAAAGTTTTGCTTTTAGAGAAATGATTGTTTCCAGTCTCCTTGGGGTGCATTCAATCCCCCTCTTCACAACGGCACGTAACGCTGGAGGGGAATGGGTCAGGGGTTGGCGAGCGAAGCAAGCAGGGTGCGGAACCCCCTAGTTTTTAATAAATTAAATTTCTTGCTCATGATGGCCGTTTTGTGACAAAAGTGAAGCATTCTATAACATAAAGCTAAAGATTTTCAAGCTTAGTTTGTTCTCAGTAGTATACCTAAGTCTTCCTCTCCTATTCTGAGCATTGAGAACATACAAGTTTTTATCCTTGTGTCTTTGGTAAATTAATTTCATACCAAAATTGTGTATTTTATTGACATAATAACTAATACAATATTTAACACATACTTCACTGAGAAGGTTTTTTGAATCTAATTTTTTAAGTCACATATGTGATGGTACAGTATCATTCATACCTCTTACTTGCGCACCAGTCCAACTAATTTGTGTTCAGTGTATTTTTTTTTAATGTATAGCTGTATTCTCTCCAAAATATTTTTTCTTTGATTGTAGGTATGCACATTTTACTATCTATATATAAACGCCTGATGACTTAATTAAAATGAAAATATGTTCCATGTTTTCTGTAATGATTACTAAGTGATTTTTGTATCACTTTTAACAGTATCACTGTTTTTGCTGTCACAGGTTTAATCCCTTGTTTACATTAAGTTGTGGTCAGAATGTCAAGGACATCAGAAACTGACAAAACTATCAGCATAGAATAAAATGTATGATTAAGCACCTGTAAATGTATAAACCAATATTAATGATCTGTTTATGTTAGAAAAGATTAATCATATTTCCTTTTCATGATTAGTTTCGTGAAATAAATAGCCTTTGTTCCATTTATTTTAGGAAATCAATATTTAAAATTTTTACTTATATTTTGGATCTTTTCTGTATCTGCAACTGATTATAGACTTTCCTCTGGCAGAGAGAGAGTGCTGGTGGAACAGAGGATGACTCTGTTGACATTGATGGTGAGAATGGAAATCGTTTTGAAGAGTACGAGTGGTGTGGACAGAAGCGAGTACGTGCCACCTCTCTTCTTGAGGGTGGTTTCCGAGGTATGACCTTTTAAACTTTTGGAAGGTGGGAAAATGTTTTTGTTATGGGGAACTGAGAGATTGGAGTGCGAGTGTCTTATTTTTCTCCCCTTTTACATTTGCATTGGGTGGGTGTGAGTAATATTTCTTTTGCCTAATCTTAAAAGCTTCAGTTAATCCACTAAATTCATACTATATGTTTTAAGGTTCATGGCATAACTTCTATTAACTCTGACTTGTAAATCTGTTTGTCAAACATTTTTATTTTTTGAGTTGAATTTTGACTTCTGTAAGTTTTGCACTTCTCTTGATTGGTTTCTTACATTTTTCAGTTTTTCCATTTAATTTACAAGTGCAGACGGATTTTAGAAATTACTTGGCGAGTAATTTATTTTGTTAAATACACAAGGATTAGATTTTTTTGCTCCTTTTGATTATTGTAGTCTTGTACAATGGTAGCCTGCAGTAACAATCTTTATAAAATTGTTTTATACTATGCTATGCTATGGTAGGTGTATAACGTTACATTACATTAGAGGTGAAAGTATTCTCATGTTTAGGTAAGTCCTACATATTTCTGTTAGTGAAGTGTGAATTCACATGCCTATCTGGTCCTTGTTTGTCTCTTGACTATTGCACTGCTGTTGTTTTCTCCCATCTGTCTCTGGACTTTGTTTCCCTTTAGTCACAACTAAAGTGGCTTACTGATTTGTATACCTAATTCTAGAAAATGTATTTCATCATTGATTCCCAGTTTCCTTTTAAAGACTCCAGTTTTGTGTTTGTGTGTGCTTGTCGTATTAGCCCATATGTATTGGTTTAATTAAGAATGATTAAGTTAAATGATTAACTCCTTGTATATAACAACGTTATTTAGCACCTGTTTTTTTTTCTCCTCTCCAAGTGAAAGGTTGTACTCCTTATTAGTAGTGTTATTGAAGTAGTCTACTCCAACAGTAATTGGTCTCTCAGTAGGAGAACTGGGTAAAGAGAAGCTTTATTATCCAATGTTAACTACAAACGAGTGACAAAAATGTCACACTATATTAAATAAACAATAAATATATGCCATAAGCCTATGAAAAATATTTCACATACAGTGCACATGTGCATTTAAATCAGTCTAGTTCATTTTTTATAGTAGTGTTCTGGGTATTCTGTAACACTAATTGAACTTAGTTATTTAGTGGAAGGTGGAATTTTAAAGGTTTCTATTTTGCTTTTTAATATTTATACACTTGTCAGACTGATGAAACATAATTTGTAGTGGGAACGGTATTGCTTACAGGTTTTTTTTCAGCCACTGTGTTTTCATCTTTACGTCTTTGCTGCTTCTCAATTTTACCTTGAGCTGGCTTTGAAAAGCTTAACATAGATTGAACATTTATAAAATTACCCTGGGATCATTGGATCCACGTAAGAAAAAAAAAGCCATGAAATTGAATGACTGTACTTTGACAATAATTAGAGAAAAAATATACAAGCTCTTTTTGTATACTTTTTTTGTCAACTTCAATCACAAGTTATTTGTAGAATGTGACTTGCATAAGCAGTTCTCCATTTATTTGAGCTACTGTCTTTTTTCTTTTAAACTTTATGACTGTTTTTCATTTTGTTTTTGTGTTCACATTTACTATGTGAGAGAGATTTGGAGGGGCATTTACCAAATTAAATTCTCACTTTTAAATTAGTAATTGGGAGGAATGTCTGTGCTTAAATTGTTTTAAGAATACTATTACAGTTAGCTGTCTGGCCCCTTTCAGAATTTCCCTTTGGGTAATTACATATATATTTGCATCAAGATGGAGATGCATGTTGGGATGAAATTGCTGGGCATCTTCCAGTTATTTGTCAGGTCTAGTGTTGAAACATTTTCTCTTTTATTTCACTAAGCTTTTTGTGGTTGATCTTACAAGAGTGATAGCAGTCAGCCATCCACATTATGTAATACTTGAACCCCTCATGTATGTCGGTGTTCTCAAGAAAATAATTGGTCGATTCCTGTCAGACAGCTACAGTTTTATATTTTCTTTTGATAATGCAGCCATTAGTCTCTGTTTTCACCCTTCATCCACACTACTCATGCAAAAACGAGCACTTGGAATGGAAAAGCAAAAAAAAACGCCCATTCCATATTACTGACACTTTTACCTCATTATGAAATTAGTTCAGAAACAGAAGTGAATGCTCTGAGAGCAAAATATCTTTACCCTTCAAATAAGGTCTAATCATTTAGCTTGTATTGTTAAAAATTTGAAAGAGTAGATGGAAGAGGTAACAAAATTATTCGATTTTAAATAGTGTCCTATATAGCCCTAATACATTAACAAAGGCTTTGCATTCATTATCTGATTGTAATGAGCACCTTTACAAATGTCCATCACTCCAAGCATTTGTCCATTTTCTAATTGGTGTGTGCAGTCAAGAGTTGAAGTGGGGAACTCACAAATGTATAGGGCTGCCAGTGCAAACAGCATTTGTAGCAAGAAAACATTAAGGCAAAATTAAAACAAAGTGGTTATGTGGCTTGTGTATACTGTTGATGACACAAGTTACTCTACCAAAATAAAATTTTATTTAGTGTTTCTGTAACCCTAACTTAGAAGGGCAAATCACATCTTCCTATTAGAATGACATGTACTGTGTTAAAAGAGACATTTAATCACTGAAACACACAGCAAGATAAGCAAAACAACATACTGTACATCATTGCTAAATGCAAATCTGCAAACACTGAATTTGTGTAATTTGTTTGGCTTTTAAAATCTAACTACTGTTCATTAATACTGTATAACCCATAACTGAAAGCATAAGTCATATATTTGAATGGCACATTAAAGAATGTAATTCTGTCGCACCCTTATTACATTTTTGGGTATAGATAATAACGGCCCAAGTAATTTTCTACTTCTGAATTTGTACACGGTCATAAGGAAAAATTGTGATCGCTCACGCAAGAAACCTTGAAAGCATCAAAACAAAGGTTGTTCAGCATGAGTTCTTAACTGATTTTTAATGCTAAACTGACAAGTCTGATTTCTTACTGGAAGCTTTAAAATTGGAACAAATGTTTTTTTAAAAAAAAAGATGGACCGAATAGGTAAAATTAAAGCATTGTGAGTTTCTGTGGCATTAGAAATTTGATTTAATTTGTCTCATTCATTAAATATTACTCTAGTAATTTTTTAACCATCTTAAGATACAAATGTTACAAACTTAACAGACTGGTCCACTGATAAACCACACTTTAAGAATATATTGTTGCAAAAACAACTTTAAAGAATTTGTTTAAATGGAAATACAAATTCTGAATTATCTTAGAGTTCACTTATCCCTGTAAACTGTAAACGCTTCACACATTGCACTGTACCTATCTTCTACAGCCTAGCTTATAACCGATGCTGTGCAGTGAAAATGATGTTGGATTTAGGGACATGCCTGCATGAAAATTTTTCCAACTTGGCAGACGCGACAGTCGTCTGTCTTAAATGGTGAATTTCAAGAAGAGACTGGTTACATAGGTACTAGAATGATTCATGAAGGGCTCAGTATAACACAACAGGTTGTCAAAATGCAAGGAGGAATTGCAAAAACATTTGAAGTGCATCTGCACATCATGTATGTCGCCCGCTCATGAAAACATTACATTGGCCCTTCACTGCTTTTGGTCAATAGGTTTGACACTCCACCATCTCAATTTCTTTCTCTTAAAGTCAATATTAGTAGGCACAACTCTTCTTCCATTAACAGAAGCTCATGTTCTCTGCTGGGATGGTTAGATCAATTGAGAAAAAGCCTGGCATTAACTTCTGGTACCAAAACTACCAAAGTGATGGTACATACTGTTTTAAATGTTTGGTTTTTCAGTACCTTTCCAGTACAGGTATATTAACTTCATTAAAATTTTACTGTTTTTTGTCCCCCATTTAATGTTTCTTTTTCCTTCATTATCCAACCTGTACTTATTCACTTGATATATGAAAGGTTTGATGTTCAGGGGTGTTCTTCTCTGATCTGGTCACTAATCTGGTAGTCCTCATGTCCTGGTGGTGCTGGAGTAGTAAAAGGTTTACCTGTACTAGTATTTTAAAGATGATGTTACTGTTTGCAGTTATGTATTTTATATTGTATTACAGAAGAAGAACAATATTGTTCAGTTCAATAGTGGAGGTACTTTAATAAAAAGCTGTCAAATAGGATTTTCTGTTTTTGCCATGGTATCGATTATCCTAAAACTCCACTGGCATTGTTACCACAACCACATTTAAAAAGTGCAGTCATTTAGACATTGTCTTTCAGGCACCAAAAAGTCTAGTACAAAAGAAGTCAAATCCACTTTCTCATTCAGAACAGAATACAAAGTCAACATCTTTGAATTATCCACAAAGCATATATCTTAGGTTAATATATGGAATACACTGTGTCAGACATTCATGGCCTTTGTTCTAAAAAAGCATTTGCCCTTCCTGATAACCTGAATTTTTATCAGAATTAATGACTTCAGATCTTTTGACCAAATGTAAATTTAGACAAAGGAAATCTTATTAAACACCTAACAGTGTTTATAAATTTCTACTTAATATATTTCAGTAATAAAAGTTATCAAAGACCTGCATTGCCTGTGTGAAAAGGTACTTTTCCCCGTAGTTACTCATACAAACAGCTGACCAAAGTTACTACTCTTCTGAAATCTTGTTGTGACTCCTTTACTCTCATGTTTATTGTAAATATAGGGTGAGTTTTTGATTAAATAGGGTGGCTGCAACCTGATTTGACTGTATTCAGTCAGCTACAGTAAGTCTGATTATCAACTAACTTTGGTCTGCAGTGGATGTCTTGGAATCATCATCACACCAAATATTTGGCCACAAATAGGAATTGCTTGTTTAATTGCAGTTGTTGCAGCTAAAGGTGTTTCAACCAAGTATTGAAACCATAAGAACAATTAATTTTTCACATGGATGAAAAGGTTGTTGGAAAACTTTCAGGTTGTTGTTGGGGAGCGTGCACTGGTACAGTGTGTTCCTGCACCCACCACCATGGTAAGTAAACCTCTTGATAAGGTCGACACTCTCTCCGCAGACAGACATAATGCTGATAGCTGTACCCAAGAGGTCATTAAAAGCCTAGATCTTGATTTTTTTTATCCAGGACACTCACAAGCCCGGACACTTGGACTCCTTGCTCAGTCTCTCGAAAGTCCCAATCAGAGTCTCCTTTGACTCTGCGAAGATCACAGCAAAGTCAAGATCAGTGAATCTTTCTTCACCAACAGATGCCCCACAGCCAGTAGATCCCATGACCCTGCCCAACACCCAGTCCATTCAAGTATTGAACGGAGTAGGTCCAAGAACACACCCCCGATGAGCCCCAGAATCAACTGGGAAAACACAGAGGTTCTGCCTCCACTCTGCAGAGCACTCACAGTACCATTGTACTGGCCGGCCTTGAAATCAAGCAGCTTTTGAGAAGTCTCAGAATGTCCCACAGGGCAGCTCGATCAACTGAGTCAATACACTTTACAAAAATCGACAGAGACTGCAAAGAAAGTGGGCCGCTTTTTACGTTTGCGCTCCATGAGAATCTTCAGTGCCAGGATGTGGTTGATGGTAGACTTCTTAGACATAAAATCAGACTGCACTGGTTGCTGGTAGGTGACCAAATGATCACGGATCCTATTGAGGATGACCCTAGCAAGGACCTTAACCGGCAGCAAGAGCATCGTTATTCCCCTGTGGTTACCACAATCCAGGTCATCACCCTTCCCTTTCCAAACAGGGATGACGGGTCCCGTTTTCCAGTTAGTTGGGATGACGCCCATCTCCCAAATGAAAGATTGCTTGCAGTGCAAGGAGAACAGCCTTACCACCAGCCTGGAGAAGTTCACCCCGTATTCCACAGATCCCTGCAGCCTCCCCTACCATCAGCTGGTGCAATGTCAGTGTGACTGGGTGGTTCACAGCTAATTGGACTATCACCCTTAAGAACTGTGGACCCAGAGATGTTTAATGTCCTAGCTGGAGGATCAGCTTTCCACAGCTACTCAAAGTAGCCACTCCAGCAGGTCACAATTGCAGCATCATCTGTCAGGAGCATTCCTTCACCTGCCCTGACTGCGAGTCTCAGAGGAACAGATACAGATGTGCATAATGCTTTGATTCCTCTGTAAGCAGGGCATGGGTCACTAGACCATAGATGGTGTGTCACTTGCTCACAGATAACCTCTAAAAAATGCCTCCTTACCTGCCCTCCAAGCCCTTGCAGTCATCCTTCTCAGTTCTAGAGTTGCCATCAAACCGTGAGCCGTGACTCTTCTCGATGATATCAAGGGTGAAATACCTCATTCTAGGCACAATGGTAACATCAACAAAACCTTTTACTCTTTGAGTAGAATGTAACAATTTAAAAACTTCTCTGTGTTAACTCGGGTTCCTTTTCTGTAATGTATGTGTAAAAGTCTGTGGCGATTCATTATACAAATTATGCAAAAAAAAAAAAATATATATATTTATATTTATTTTCACAGCACTTTGCTGTGCACTGGACATTGAACAGTCCTGCTTTGCGATGGCAACTTCGTCAATGTCAACAGTGCCTCACAAACTCTGTTATGCAATGCAGCTGATGCAAGCTTTAATCATAGCTGGATTCTGTATGCATATATGTTTCTTCAAGTTTGGAATTATCCTTGCATTATGATCCTTATCTTACCTCAGTTTAAAATGAATTTTCAGGGAAGATATTGACTGAATAAGGACGGCATAAAGAGTAGACCATTTAAGGAGGATACAGGAGAATTCCATATGGTGAATCAGAAAAGGCCACTGATTCAAGATTCATTCAAGCCAAAAGAAAAATAACATCTTTACAGTTTAATAAACCTGCTTTTAACCTATTAGTTTTAGTCAGCTTATTTGCAGATATAACCTACATTTTAAGACACCAAAGTTACATTTTCTGTTTATGAATATTAATATCACAAATGGAATGGAATTAGTAGTTGTAATGAAGATTTTTATGTCTTTAAAAACTGATTCTGTGTTATATGATACAATGCATCCCATCAAGTTTTAGAACACAGACTTTAGTATAACTTTTAGAGCAATGGATATTAGATTTAGTGAAAGAAAACTACATATTTCAGATACACCTAGTATGAAATAGACCTTTTCAAGACACATTTGTTATTCTTGGAAGTGTGAGATACTTTAAACCAAACTGCTTTCCTTATATAAAAGTTTCACCTTTTCAATCATCCACTACCCTTGTTTGAAAATAAAAGGGAAGAGACCAGACATTCCTTTAACTGGTAGGGAAAAGTAAATCGAATCAGATCAGTTACAGCCTTAGAAGTGTAGTCTTCTCATGTTTAAATGGCTTATCTCCCGGAAAAAAAGAAGTGAGCTTTCTTTCAATGGGAGTCTGTTAGTGTACTATTGATGATGGGAGCCAAAGCTGTGTTAGATCTGGAAGCTATAGCTTTGGAAGAAGGTGGTGAAACAGTAATAATGGTACTAGGAACCTTTTAAAGGCTGTCTTTGTAAAGTCACTTCAAAGTTGTTCTTTTTCTTTATTTTTGTAACTAGAATGAATGTTCAAATACCATCCTGATTTAGCCTCGAGGTTCTTTGACCTTGGCAGATGGGGCTAAGTAGATTAGGTACAGCAACAGTAGGAAATTGCTTTACTTGAATTTTTGAAATTCTTTTTTTCTGGAAAATTTATTTTTCATTCTCAAAAGCTCTTCTGAACTTACTTTTTCTGTTGTGTTGTTTCATCTGAAAATCGATCCATATCCCGTATCAACCTTGGGCTAATGAATGCCTGGGTGTGTATGAGCGTATGTATGTATTTTGGAGGGTGACTGTCATGAGTGTATTGATCCAGTCTTGGCTGATAGAACGAGGTAGCTGGGCTTGCGCTGCAGGGCCAGCAGACTGTGTGCGCGTGCAGCAGCGTGCATAATGTGATTGAAAGGCAGTTAAAGTGGCGGTGACCTTTTCAGGGGAGATTAGATTGCCTGCCAAGACTGGTTAAAAGGAGTGATAACGGTTGATCAGGAAAGCTAGCCAGACAACTTCTGAAGGATATACACAGGCGTTTTGTGGCGGGCGGGGGTTTGAGGTTACAGAAAAATAGTGTAAATCTTGTGATTTTTTTTTTTTTTTTCCTCCCTGAAGATTTTGAAAATTGTTTTAGCTGTTTCCAGTCTTAATATCGAGTACATTTTCTTAATGATAAGCAATGTTGTCTTTGATCTTAGTGCCCTGCTTAATACCCATTTTCTTTCCCCGAATTTAGCACAGTCATTGTTTTCTTTTAATATGGCAGTAAACTTGTGCTACTTAAATGTTATCTTGATTTTGTTACATGAATTGCAAGTGTGTACAACTAAGAAAGTAATTTTATAGTGAATCAGAAGTTTAGATTAAGATGTTCAAAGTGTTCTGGGGACTTTAGCATAATCTTTAAAAAATATAATTAAATATACATTAAATTATGTACCAGTATTTTATGAATACTTATAATAATGGCAACATTCAATGATTCTACAGCATTTTAGGCTGGCTGATAAAATATCTTTTTAGTAGCTAGTGTAAAAATTTGTGATTTCTTTAAATTAATAAAATAAATATTTTTAAATTAATAAAATAAATATTTTTATTTCTGTTAGTCAGTGTATGACAAATGAACAGAATACTTCTTGAAAGTAAAATACCTTTTTTGACTGTAAACTTTACAGATTCAAAGCTATGTTAAGCAATATATACAGTTGGAAATTACCATTAAGCATTGCACTTTTAATTTTGATGTTCTTTTTGTATGAAACATTTACTGTCAGAAATGTTGTGTTGCAGTTTAACAAATTTGTTTTTTGGCTAAACTGTGTGAATTATTGGCTATAGTGCTGGATTGTATAGTCCAAGATTGCAAGTTCAGCTTGGCATGATGAGTCACGCCAAGTAAACCTTGTAATCTACTTTTGCTCAGTTTACAGAAAAATATATGAGGTTTTTGAGGTAATTTATAAGCAATTTCTTTTATATAGTGTTTTTCCAGTAAAGATAGAAACAAACAAGTGCTACCCTACTTTGTTAATAATTATTTAATTATTCTGTATGTGTGTTGGCTTCTTTTCTTATTCATGGAACTAAAGATTGTTTAAAAAAAAAATGTTTTTATTAAATTCTTTTGCAATGTGATTTTATTTAGATTTTTATTTTTTATATAAATTTAGGCTTTTAAAAGATTCATTCTTTTATAGATAATTGGTTAAAGCAAGTCCTATTAACTTGAAGTACACCTTCACTAAACACAAAACAGTTTTTTAAAAAGGTTCAAATATTTTTGAGCAAAGTATTGGAATCCATAGTTGTATACTTTTAAAGTTTACTACAAATTTAAGTGACAAAGACATGAACAAAATAAATTATATTTTTGTAAAGCATTACCTCAAAAATGTTTTATCACATATTTTAAATTTACATCTATAGTACAACTGTCCCAGATGCACCAGAAGTTTATTCATATTACCATTAACAACTTCGACAGTGTGTCAATTTTACCTAAGTGCTAAAAAGACAACTCTTTATGGTGATTTGCATAGCAAAGGTAGAGTAACAGTGGCATTATGTTAACTTTGCTAAAACCTAGTAAAATCCCTCTTCATTACATTGGGCTCCTAAAATAGCTTTGTTTTTAGAGTGAGTACATCTGTCTTTCCTGTATCTACTACGCTAACCTGTACGTTATCAGACTTTATTGAGTAGCCTTCCATGAGCACCTAACTGCATTTGACACACGCCAACTCCCTGCCTCCGCATCGGATAATTGCGTTGTCAACTGTTCAGGAAAGTGGCAGGTGACATTGCAAGCCAATTGATTGGCTGATCATCAAGGCGGCAGGCCTGGCAGCTGTCCAATCAATAGAGTTTACACAAGATGCTGTGATTGCATCTGTAACTAATTTAACTTACTCCCAAGCTGCCAAGAACACAAATTCTTCCTTACCTAAACTGAGACTTTTTTTTTTCTACTCTCTGTTCGCTTTTCTCTCTATTCCAGTCTCCATTTCCCTTCCCCCACCATTTCATTTTCATTCAGGTAGCGCTGTTGACTGGCAGCTCACAGAAATCAATGGCTTCTTTGCTGCGGCCTCACATCTGTGGGTTTGCTATGCATGGTTAACTATCAGCTCTGACTCTCCAATCGATATGCTGATCAATTGATTAAATTAACAGTGATTTTCTTTCTGCTCACAGCCCTCAAAAGCTGCCTGTGCCATCTACTATTAGTGGTGAAAATGTATTTTTCTTTTTCATTTGCACTTCCACATTTGCACAAAATAATTACATTTAAGCCTCATTTAGCAGTTTATCCCAAAGTGTTCCTTGACCTTTTGCCAGAACCTAACCTCTGTCTAATCCTTAATGTCTAGGGCTGTCTGTACAGGGTTATTGCCCCTATTTAAATTCCCTTCGTGTTCACTGTTTGCTAAGGAACAAAACTGTGTGTGGAGTGTGGTTATGAGTTAAGTGTATTGAAAAGAACCAAGTTTGAAGTTTACCAATTCCCTTTTTTGGCCAGTTTTTTCTTATCTGTATTTTATCTTGGTGTTTAAGAGACTTAAGGGATTTTGACATAGAGTACTACAATAGAATTGTAGTTCAGATTTGACAGGTTAACTAAAATAAAAAGGAGAGGCCCCCAAATCATTTACGTTTTAATTGCTAAAGCATGTGGATAAAAAGTCGTTATTAAAAGAATGTTTTTAACTATATAAGTAATACATTTTATTACATTATAAGGTTTATTGTTATTAGTCTCATTAGTTGCTCAGCTATTGGACCCTTTTTTATTTTTTTACTTATTCAGAATTGCTTTATGTCTTTTGATTTTCCTTTTTTCTACTTGGCAGGTTTGCAGATTAGGAGGATTTTGATATGAATGGATGGATGAGTACAAAATATTTGCCTAAAATATGTGACACATTTTTTCTTCTTATAAAGTGGTTTACTCTTTTTTTTTCTTTCTATTTAAACTTATTTGCAGGCTAATTGCAATACACAGCTTATTTTTCCCCTTAAATCAGAGTTTAAATGATATAATATCTGTTAAGTTGATTTTTAAATCACTTAAGAAACTATTTTTACCATGCCACTACTTCCTGTCAGTTGTTAATCCAGAATTAAACATTTCTGGTTTAAAACCTTTAGGCATTTAACTGTCTGAACTATTCCAGTTATGTACTGTAGAAAGGTATTTACAGAAAGTCCTGAATGGCATGGTGATGCAATTGAGTTTTTTGTTCAGATTCTTTAGTTTTCTTCCCACATCCAAAATGTTTAATTCGTGCATACTTTCACTCGCTTTCATCCTGATTATATGACAAGTAAAGTCTGTCTCTAGCTTAGCAAAGTACATACCTAGAAACTTGTGCAACTCTGCTCTTTGCCAGTAGTTGGAAATACAATTAATGGAACAAGGAAAAAAATCATTTCATAATTAAAAATCATTCTGTAGGTGTGGTTCTTTGCTTGTGAATTGTTGGTAGGTATTACTGAAAGAAGTTGACTGTACCTTCCCATGCATGTATGGCTAGAGATGTGCTACTTGCAACTCAATACAAAAGTGTGGTATTGCAATCTTAAAAGCAACAAAGCTGCATGTTGAAATTTTCCCAAATCAGAATCAAGGAGAGGCATAATGGTGTAGTGTCAAGTGCTTCTACTTCACTTATTCTTTAGTCTGAATTAAGATATAGGCGTTTTCAAGTTACAGTATACCTTGTTTGTGTAGAGTTTTCTCAGTTTTTCTTTGATTTTTCTTTCTTGTTCCAAAATTGGACTGTTAGGTTATTTTTACATCTCTAAACTGGACCAGTATGGAAAATGTTAGTCTTGTGATGAAGTATTTCCCTGTACATGTTTGGCTCGTTTGTTCTTGTGCTTCCTGGATAGATTCTACCTTCCCACTTCCCGAATTTCACTTAAGGAGGTTTGTAAATTGGATGAGGAAGCATCATTGAATGTCAAAAAACAGTAATTAGAGCCTACTAATTACTGTTCAACTTAGTACTGTTTTTTTTTATCCCCACTTGAACCCCAATCCCAGTATGTAATGTTAAGTATTTCAAAGGGTATATAGCACTTTGATGACCAGCTCCATGTTGAAGAAACTCCTTATTTCTATGTGTAGTGCATTTGTGTTGTTGTTGTAAAACATACATTACTCTTTTTGGAACTTTTTGAATGATTGTTTATGGCAGCTTCTGCACCTATGAAATTATAGCATGATTAAAATGCAAGTTTCATCCATCTGTTGAGAATGCATGACAGAAAATACAGGGCAAGAAAAGAGGTACAGACCTTAATTCCAAATATGCTGTGATGGAGTGCAGCTCTCTTGTAATGTCATGAAACTAACACATCACTCAGAAATTGTTTTAAACCACTGTAAATTGAAAGGCATACAGTATATAATCCATCATTTTTCTTTGTAATAAAACTGATAATTTGAGTTTGTGTTAGAATCTCTGTGAAACTGTATTAGAATAAATAAGATTTAGAAAATAGATTGAATTCATTTGTCTCTTTTTTTTTTGAGAATTTAAATTAGTACACATGTACTGTAATTTTTTTTTTCCTCTTCCTTCGTAGAATTTAAGTTGATTCTTTAGCTTATTGTCTACTTGTCTGCATTTTGCTTTTGCCAGTATAAGTCGTAATGTTTGCCCAACATCTATGAGGTGTTAGAAGCAAAGTCCTTAACTAAAGCTGAAAGGTGCTCTTAGATTGAATGGGGAGTTTGTCTCCCTGCTCATCACCAAGTTTATAGAGGTGTCATTCAAGAGCCAGCCTGGAATTACATGTCACATTATGTGATGGCTTGCTGACAGAATTGGGATCCAGCCTATTACTTTTGTTTTTCCTACACTAGATAGCTGTTGCATCTTAGTTGACTGTTTGGTTTGTGGGTTTTATGTCTTGTGAGGTGTTTTTTGGTAAGATAAATCTGAAGTGGTTCTTTGCTTTAGAGGGAGATCATTGTTGTATGTACCTTTTTGCCTATTTTCAATGTTGGTTTCATGTGTTTTAATGTACCAGGCTTTATCTACTTACTTTTAGAGTGTAAAGTCGTATCTGTCTTATGCTTCCTTGCTTTTTTTGCAGGTTCTGGGTTTGTAACATGCAGCAGTAAAGAAAACCATGACAGTGATGCAGATCTTGATGTGGATGGAGATGATACTTTGGAATATGGGAAGGCACAGTATCCTTCAAACCTTGCTATTATGTGTTTTGCTTACTTTTTTACTGTGCCAGTAGTAGATTTATTTGATTGTCATTTAGTATGAGTTCACATTCACTTTGCATTATGCGAGTTGCATTATTTCATTGCATGTATTTATTGCTATAGGATTTTTAATTTAAATAAGCATTCATCTCATTTAGAGTTTATAGCATAGCTATACTGATTCTGCCTTTTTACACATTATTTATCATTTTATGAATGATTTCAGTATTGCAAATTGCCAAGAAGAATAGGTTTCAGGAGTCCCCAGAGTACTTTTGTTTGTGTGTTTTTTTTTTGTTTGTTTCAGCTTTAATCTAGAGTGTTAAATATTTTTTTTTAAGGAACAAAATGTTTGATCAGAACCTTGTGGTTTTCAGAATTCATTCTTAGTTTTTAACTTAATAGTTTTGTTTCCTTAACCCAGTTTTGTCTTTAGGTACACTGAAGCAGATATCATACCTTGCTCTGGGGAGGAGCCTGGTGAAGCTAAGGAAAGGGAAGCATTGCGTGGTGCAGTTTTAAAGTAAGCACTTAAAAGAATACTGTTAAATACATTAAAATGGTACTTTTTTATTTAAAAGTAAAATAAAGTATTATTTTATAAAAACCTTATCTTTATTCTGGG
Organism: Polypterus senegalus; assembly: GCF_016835505.1. Classification (NCBI taxonomy): domain Eukaryota; kingdom Metazoa; phylum Chordata; class Cladistia; order Polypteriformes; family Polypteridae; genus Polypterus; species Polypterus senegalus. The sequence goes on along the minus strand of NC_053167.1, from coordinate 91,030,643 downwards.
TCATTTTCTTAATAGAAAGTCTAGCACTATTTTTAATTGTTTAGGTAAATCTTTTCAGAGTATAGTGTATGGTTCTGCTTTGTTGTTGTCAACAATGTTATTGCATTTCATAAAAGGTATTAATTTGAACAGCTTCATGGACGAATTTGATATGTGTCATCTCAGTTAAACAACTGGAAAGGCAGTGAACAAGTTTACTATACCTTTTCTGTTTTCTCACTTAAATGTGAAGGTTTAATGATCTTCAGCACGATTCAAAGGTATTACAGAAAATATGTGGTTTATGTCTCTTAAATATTTTAAATACATTTTGAATAAAGTCATTATGAGCAGTTAGAAATTTAGAGTGATCAATTTTTGTGGTTTTAAAAATGATCTATTTCACACCTCAAATATAGACACATCGTTGATTAAAACATCCACTATTTAGTAAACACAAAGTCTTAAAAAGTTGTGTTTAATTGAAATAAGTTTAACATTTAAAAGCAGTCCCTTCAAGCATGATTTGTAGTAGCTTGGGTAGAAAAAGGATAAGTGGATTTCAGGCCTTTTTCAAAAATTGAAACATTAAAACATATGGAGTACTCCAATTTGAATTGAAGAGATATGTCAAAGTGTCAGCTGGCTACATTTTCTAATTCTTTATCCCAAAAGACTATAAAACTGATCAACAGAAAGCATGAAACTGTGTCTTATAAATTGCATTCTAAAAGATCTTAGCACTGTTCTGTCTAAAACTATGCGCAGTGAGATATATAATCACGTCCACAATTATTGGAACCCCAGTAAAGATGAGTAAAAAAAAAAAAAGGTCATTAAAAAAATTGCTTTTTGGTGAATCATCTTAATATCACACTGAAAAAAATGAGAGAAATCCAGCCTTTAACTGAAGTGAATTTAGTCTGAGAAAAAAATATTTCTCATCAAGAAATAATTATTTAAAGCAAAAAACACATGTGCCTCAATTACTGGCATCCCTGTATTTAATACTTTGTGCAACCTCCCTTTGCCAATAAAATAGCAACATAAGTTTGAAGAATACAGAGCAGGGAATCTGATACCATTCGTCTTTAGTGAATCCCTCTCTATCATCCAGGGCCCTAGGTCTTCTCTTGTACACTGTAATTCAGCTGACTGCACGTTTTCAATTTGGTTTAAGTACAGGGACTGAGATGGCCACGGCAAAACCTTGATTTTTGTGTTCCTTTAACCATTTTTGTGTAGATTTGGACATATATTTTGGATCATTGTCCTGCTGGAAAAACAAGTGACGACCCAGTTCTATTTTTTTGGCAGAGGCAGCCAGACTTGTATTTAAAATCTCCTGGTATTCCATGGAGTTCATGATTCTATGTACCCTAACAGGGTTCCCAATGCCTCTGGAGGAAAATTAAAAAAAATTACTGTACAAAATATTCTGTACAATTCTGTAAAAAATTACAGAATATCCACCATACTTGACAGTGGACATCACATTCTTTTTAGTATAGTTTTTAACACCACTGTATATTTTGGATCTGTTCTGGAAAAACAAGTGACGACCAGTTTATGCCAAACCCACCTTGAATGTTTGTTGCCAAAAAGCACAGTTTTTGTTTTATCTAACCATAGGACATGGTTCCAAGCAAAGTTCAAGCAGCGTTTAGCAAAGTTAAGGTGCTTACATTTGTGGTTAAATGACAGGAAAGGCTTTTTATGTGGCATGCGTTCCGTATAATCTGTTGACATGGAGATGGTGTCTGGTTGCAGTTTGAGAGACTTGGTACCCCAAGGTGGTTCATTTTTCCATGATAATTTTTTCCATCTTTACTATCTTACCATCTTGCTCACTTTACAAGAGGGCAAAATATACTTGGGTCCTCTTCCAGGCAAGCTGGTAATTGTTCCATTTTATTTAAACATTTTAATTATTGCCCTAACAGTAGATTTGGACATCTTTAGCAATTTTTATAGTCATTCCCTGATGTACATTTCTCTCTTTTGAATTGTGTGTTCTCTTGTCTTTCCCATATTGAAGAATGAATAAGGAAATTTGGCCTTAGTGCCACCTCATATGTATTCCCCATTGAAACAGGAAGTCATGGACTGCTTCTTGAAAGTTTCTACACTTTGATCAACTTAAGAGTCCAAAATAATTGGAATAAATGCTTTGTTTACACTTTATTCAAAATACATTCTAGACGTGCCAAACGTGGTTTTGTTAAAAACAATTATTCTTTGATGGGGGATTTTTTTCCTGAATAAATTTACTGGAATTAGCAGCTTGATTTCTCACCGTTTTTTCTGTGTAAGATTAAGATGATATGTAATTATATATTTAAATATGTATATATGTATCTATATATACAGTATGTGTATATGTAGTGTGTGTGTGTGTGTGTATGTATATATGTACATGTATATCATAATCTGATGTTTGGGTGGTTACCTACCAGGTGACATTTGTGGTTAGTTGGGTAGTCAGCAGACATCCGTCATACCTTTCCAGTTGTGAGAAGCAGATCATAAACATGCTATATGGTACCTGCCAAATAATACAAAGAGTACCCAACACTGGTCTTGCCCTAATGGGTACTCATAAAGTGTACACACTTCTGCATACTTGACAGGGTGTAGATCGGAGTATTGCATGCATAGGTCTGAACACAATCTGATATTTTGATGTTTACCTGCCAGGCAACGCTTGTGGTTGGCCAAGGCTTTGCCTTCGGCACTGACCTAAAGTTTGATCCTCACAAAGGTACACCTGATGAGCCCCAACTGTGTCATTTAGAATATATTTTAATTGTTTTTGACCAATGCGTCTGCTCAATAAATAAATAAAAATAAGTTTGCAGGATCTGATCCAGGTTTTTAAAAACTTGATACATTATGACCAATTGAACTTGTCAGCTTTCTCTCTAATTAGTGAATCATGCACTTGGTAAAATTGTAGAAAATAAACTTAAATACATTAAAGAGAGGAAACATGATGAATGTACATGTATTTTATTTAGACGTTTGTGGAGTTCAAAGATCTGCATGGTTATTTAAAAAGTTATAGAATTGTGTAGGAGAAACATTAGGTGAGGTTTAATTAATTGAATCATATAAATGATATGAACTTAAATGAGCTCTGCTTTTTAATTCTTTTTATTTTTTTTCTAACATAATAGTGATTATGTCTCAAACATAAATGGTATAGCCTACAATGGAATTATATGTGTTATCTAGGCTTTGTAGTTCAGGTAAAAGAGTTGATAAAATCCCGTTTTTGCTATTTTACTTTCTTTTGCACCCCTGCTAATAAGTCACTTTCACTAAGCGAAATCAGAGACTTTTTATAATTTTTTGTTAGATTAAATAAGAAATTTCCTTTCATTTGTATACTCCTGTGTACAATTGTCAGTTATTGCTGCTTATGTTATTCTTATGTAGAATATGTGATATAGTTGTTCTAATGTTTTTTTTAAAGGAATTCTCAGATGCTGCATATCACAAACGTTTTAAAGTTGTTTTTGTTTTATTTCCATTCTTTTTAAACTTCTTATACTTTTTTAACAAAATTACATTTTACTCTTGCTGATGTTTTAGACAGACTAAACGATTAATTCTAAAATTGTTTTTCAGTGGTGGTACACCTTCCAACCGAATTACACCAGAATTTTCGAAGTGGGCTAGCGATGGTAAGAAAATATATATTTTTTTTTTTCCCCTATTGAATTCATAATTTTTGGATTGTTTCCAGCAGTGAAATGCCAGCATTGATTAGTGGACACTCTCACACTACATATCAGTACATATAAAACATGAGTAATATGCTGACAAGCCTTCTTTCACACTGACCTGAGAAATTCTGGTCCGAGTGACGTTCTACCTTTTAGTAGAAGATTCATTGAGCTGTCAAAGAAACAGATGATGCCATTGCATCACAGATAATCAGTGTCTGGTTACTGCTTTTTGGAGCAACATACCATCTTGTATGTCAAGTTAGAGAAAGACAAATCAGAGCAGTTTCACTTTATTGATGTAATTAGATAGAAGATTTCTAATATACAGTTGTGATCATTTTAAGTCAGTTTATGCTTTATGTTCTCTTTATCCTTCCTCCTTTCAGAAATGCCTTCAACGAGTAACGGGGAATGCAACAAACAAGATACCACAGCAGTCACACAAAAGACTTGTAAAAACAGTGACATTGAAAAGTGAGTGTTTACTAGTTCTCATGTTATTGGGGAGGCTGGGATATATATTTATTTTCCAGATGGGTTTTATAATATTACTACACACTGTCATTGATTTCTGTCTTTTTCAGGTTTCACATATAGGTTTTATATATGTATGCAGAATTTTAACAAAAATGGAATTAGTTAATTTATAGATTAAGAGCTTTGTTTCTCCCAAGTGAACTTTGAAATTCCAGTGTAGAACAAAAGATTTAATTTTGACTTAAAGAGCATCATTAGCTCCTGTGTTAAGCATTTTTGAAAGACATACAGTACAGTAAAGACTGTGGGATATTTTTATTACTCTTGAGAAATTGGAACATGTTTAAGAGCAGCCAAAGGAGGAGGAGACATATTTAAGAGGAATTGTGGACCAATGCCCAAAGAAGCAATCTGTAAAACATAAGGTTGTTAATTCATCTTTCCAGTTCTAAGCAAGTCACTTAATTTGCCATTGGTCTAACTGAACACATAAAGAAACATGTACTGAGAACTTGTTTAACTTTTTTTGCATAACAGCTTTAGCTGTAAGAATATGTACATAAATACCAGTTGTGAAGGTCTCCAAACAAACATCTAGTATATACAAGTCCATTAATACACTAATTACTGGACCTCAGTAAGTTATACAAGTCCATTAATACACTAATTACTGGACCTCAGTAAGTGATATGCTTGTACCTATTTACTATCCAGTGTCTGCTCTTTTCACTACTTTATTTAAAGAATAATGGTACAGAGTCAATTTTTCTGATGTAATATTGCTACATTGCTAGTGAGCCTTATTGCCATAAGGTGCTATATGTTTCGAAATACAGACGCTAATGCTTGACAGCTCAGATTGATTTATGGTAGCCTACTGCGGTCAGCCTTTCTTCCAGCAGCCACCAAAAATACATCTGGAATGGTTTACAGGCTGGCCTTAAATGTTTTAGCCAGCTGAGGCATGAATCATTCCAGCTGTTTGGTGTCACTATTAGCATAAACAAGTAGATGGACTTTTGATACTGATCAGATTCAATGGGTTTATTAACTTAATCCCTTTTCAAAAGTAACACAAACACACATGTATACAGATATCTTATGTAGTTATATTGTATATTAAGTACACTTTTAGAATAAGTGCATATTTATATGAAATATTTAACTTACATGCTTTGCCAAGTAATTTAACAGAGTCAAGGTCTCTAATTTACTATGTATTTAAATCTGTTTTAGTCTAAATTTGCATAAATCATTGTGAATCTTTCATTAATCGTCTAAGGAGAATGCATTTGAGATGTTTTTTGTTTGCATCCAAAAATTGCATAATGCCTGTTTAAGAAAGCAAATTGTGCTTACATTTTTCACTTCTAAATTAGCTATTTTGTACTGTATTTAAATATAAAGCCTGCTGAAAACAAATTTCTTCATGTATAACATAACTGATCTTTTGCAAAAAAAAAAAATGTCGATACTTGGAATAAAATTTTGCCTATTTGAGATTATACATGAAACTCCTGGTGCATTCATTTAATTTTTGTTTAAAAAGGTTAAATATAAAGGTACTGCAGAAACATGTTTTTTTTTTTTTTGTTTTGTTTTGTTTTTTTAACTAATTGCTTTCATTGTATCTCTGCAACATTTATTACATAATGATTAAACTGACACATAAATAATATATAGCTTTTTCTTAATTTTTCTAAACAAAATCCTTTCTACTTTAAAATACAAGTATTTCATGAGGAAACATTTGGTAGCAATATATAATGAATACTGTTGTAAGTAGTAACCTGCTTATAATAAATTGTATTTATTGCTTCTGGTATGTATTATTTTTATGACAGGGTCAAATGAGTTGTGCATTCCAGTATACTGTACCTCTGTACAATGCAATATCATTTATTGCACCTGTTAATCGACACAAGTTATGTCAAGCTGTCTTGATCTGTTTAATATGTAGTCTTTTTCCAACAACAGAATTATAACTGGTTTGATATTTTATTTCCATAGTGACCTGTAACAGTTATACTGCAAAACCCCATGCTTTCATGATATCATGTCTGGTTCCTTGCACTGAAGCCACATAGATTAGTTGTAATACAAATTAGCATCTGAATACCTGTTTTAAATAGCATTGCCTGCAGTTATAACACTGAGACAGTTTGAGGAGTCTGTTATGTGAAAATGTTGGCCATACTTAATAAAGTGGCAAGTCAGTGTATTTTTTTTTAATAGTGTTAAATTTAACAATTATTTAGAGGTCTGAATAAAGCATCAAAGAAGAGCTCTGAAAGGGACCGACCATCTTACATGCCGGGAGCAGTTAAACGTTAATAAAACTGAACGATTATTATATTATAGCAGATAAAATTGAGTTGATTTTAGAGACCTGTCAGTGAGCAATAGCTTTCTGTATGTTGACTTGACAGTGTGGATACTCATTTGTCTTTGGTTGTTTGGTCATGCAACATTAATTTTGGTAAACTTGGAGGTTAATCAGTGGTATGGCCTGTAAAAATGCTTACTAGAAAATAAAACTTGTTAAACAATGAACATGGCATCCTAATGTACGAATCAAAGCTAGGCCGCAGGAAACTTGGTCATATTTTGGTATTTACTGTATGTGATAATTCAGTTAATATTTAAAAGGCTGTCCTTCACATAGCTTCAGTTATAGTATGTGATGAAATAAATAAGCAGTAAAAACATGTACTCTTTAGATATTAATGTTGTCTACAGTTAAACCCATCTGGGATTAACCTAAAAAATGTAGTGGATGGATGGTTTTATGTATGTGTTTGTATTGCATACAGAGGACTTTCAAATTTGTGACCTATACTTAGAAAAATCATTAGCTGTAACTTGGTAGATTGCGCAGATATATAACACACAATACTGCAATAAAGCATGTGGCATTATCCAGAATTTAAAAACAACAATGACAACTTTCCTTTGAAGGTCAGACTACAGGTTACAAATTGTTTTTATTCTAAAGTAGTTTTAATGAATATTTAAAACTAAATATATTTTTAAGTGTTACATCAGTACTTTATATCATACTTTTGCACACTGCCCTTTTCATTTGACAAGAGCAATTCTAAATCATAATTTCGCTATGCTAGCACAAATAATTCTTAAAAATTGCATTAATTGTGGGGCTCACTGGATTATGACATTATGACAACACCAAGCCCCTCCTCATCAGACTTCATCTTTGTATGCCTGAACATATTGTTATGCTTCATCACTTTTGTTACCTTTTTTGATGGTGGCTAAATACTTTAGTAGTAGTCTTGCATTTTGTTTTTTTTGCCTCAGCTTCTTGTGTTTTTTTTTTTTTTTTTTTTTTTTTTTTTCCTTTCAAGAACTAACTTTTTTGTCTCTTTTTTAGATTTGAGTCTTGCACCAGATGCTGTTAGGTTAAGCTTTGGTGGTTTAGGCTAATTTTGGCATAAAAGAGTGGCTAGATGGAAGGAATTATTTGTTAAATAAATAAAAAGCAAACAGTTCTTGTTTTAGATTTTGATTCCTGTGCAAAATTTATTCCAATCAATTTAAATTAACTTTTGAGTAATTTTTTATTAATTTAAATGTGCCTAATTTATTATTTAAAAAAAATAATCGGAACAACTACTTTAAAAATGATGAACAGCAGATTAGTTTAACAAATTGTCATATATTGTCAAAATAAAACCATAATAATGAACTATAATATATTACTAAATAAATTAATTCACCTCCAAAGCAATAAAAAAGCTTTCCCCACCAATCAGTTTATCTCCTGCCACTTACATTTTTTTTTCCTCTATACCACATACACTCCTGTTTGTCTCCTCACTCCCTACTGAAAACATCCTTCCCACCTCACCTTACTTTTCCTCGTGACTTATCCTGTCACTCCTATCCTAAGAGGCATATTCACCCCTTACAGAATAGAAGCCTTTCACCCAGTCACAATACTTACAGCTTTCATTACCCCCTTACTGCTCATGCACAGTGCATCACAAGCTGCCTGCATGTTACAGTGTTTTAACAAAACATAACAGAATTTAAAAACAAATTTTCAATACAGAAGAGCATTAACTTTAATACAGAATAACATTACCGTCAGTGGTTTTCATTTTCAACACGTTTTCAATTTTGTTGGCATCACGCTTTATATTATTCACTGTTGTTCTTTCTACTCTGTAAATTGAAGCAATACTTGAAACAACGTTCACCATTTTGTAAATGTTTAATAATTTCAATTTTTGTGACAATTTCAACACTACATGCTTATTTCCATTTATTGGCCACAACAATGCATAGTAGATTAATTATAACAAAAGAAAAAAAGCTACGAAACACTGTTTAAACTGAAGTTAAGTCTCTGACACTGTGATTTCAAGATGCGGCATGATATGTGGTGCTGAGGAAGATCACTACGCGCTAGCACAAGGATGAGTTGTTCCAGTGTGCATAGCTCACAGCATACCGCATGGCAATAATAGTACAGTAATAGGTAAGTGCTGGCATGCACAATTTTTTTTTTGTGCTCATGGTTAATCGAGTGACAGATAATGGATAATGTAACTGCTATCATACAGAGCTTAATAGTGATATTGAGGACCATGACATGCTGAATAAACACACACTTACCAAAGAAGTTTTAATTATGGTTATGTTGGTCAAGAGTTTTTCAACTTTGTTTCTGCTGAAAGGTGCTATCTGGCTACCTCAGTAAGTAAAATACAACAAGAACGCTTGCTGGCACAGCTACTTATCGAATGTCTAGAAGGCTGTATGAATTACCTGCTTTTATAAGGTCTTGTGATGTACTTGTTATGTATAAAATACATAGTGCTGCCAAAGTATACAGCCAGTTCCTTGAAAAGATAGACAGTGCTACAAAGTAAGTGACGTCCATTTTAAGAAACATTCAGAAGGTATAGAAGGGTAGAACATAAAGGGGCTCATTGAGTCTTTTATGAGCCTATGCTATGTAGACACATCATACATTTCTTAATCAAATAGCCGTTTTTCTAACCAAAAAATACTGAACTGATTCTTTTCAGAACAAACGCTATTGAGGTAAGTCATAAAATTTAGAAATGGTCACAAGTTCATAAAGTTGAAACAATGCTGTAAGGGTGGAAATATTAGAGAAATAAAAATGATTTTAACAAATGGAAATAAAATAATCTTGGTGTTGAATTTCATAAAATGTTTTTCAAAATTTCCTTTTAAGCAGCATCCATTTTTTTCATTATATGCTTTTTTTTAAGAATACACACATGTTCACATATTCAGTTATACTCTAATATTATATTAGGTAGGAAACATCAATCATTCATTTCCACCTGATAAGATCATATACATTATATATAAATAAATACAGAGTATATGTATGCTTTGTTGGAGAATTGGCTGATGCATTCCTTAAGCAGTTAGGTAATCTTTAAATTCTAAGGTCAGGCTCAAAGCCTTGCTTTTTTTTCCAGTAAGATAAATGAGACTTTCAGTGCCAGCAATCTGATTGTCGCTAAATTTCATGCTTAAGTTGAAACAATGGTTAAAATTTCCATGTTCTTCAGAGGATAATTGAATCTGTCCTCAATTTATAAATGATGATGCTCATACCCCACACTCCTGGAGTCAATCCCTTAAACCAGAGTGAAAAATTGTGCAATTTCCACCCATACAAAGCCACCCTACACCATCACTCGAGTAATTCAATTTATGTTTGAAATTCTGAGCCTTAAACATATGGTCATGCTGAAGTCCATTTTCATTAGCCCATGTCACTTTAAATATTTGTTAAATAGATAAGTCTTAAAAGTGGTTCGAGACGGAAGGTAGATGTAGTGTATACACTTCAGCTTTTGACCGTATATAGAGTACGTATTTAATATTTCAGTAGGGTGCCTAAGGTAGAATTTCATCTGTAGCTACATTATACAAGTCTAAATAGTGGTAGTCAGGATGTATTTTTTTTTGTTTAACAAAATGACATATTAATCTAAGTGGTATATGTTAGTAAGATCTGTAGACATATTTTGCGGCTGAACGTCTATTGTTTTCCTAATAGCATATTTTGTTTTATGAGCTTTTTGTTATCCTGTTTCCTGGCCGAAGGAGCATGCCAATGAAATAAAGGTGAATAGTTTTCTTAGAATAGGCTAATTAAGGAGATTAACAAACAGACATGTTAAAAAATAGTTTTTTCAAAACATTACAAATCCAAAGATGTATGCTGTTCATGGAAGCTGAATGAAGCTTGGATTCCACTAATTGAGTGCATTGTTCGCAGTCTTTATCAATTGAGCTCTACAGTTTTGAGAAGAATTCACATGCACACTTTTACAGGATGATTGAAATTTACAAAGGTAAATTGCGAAAATTTGACATACAGCAGATTTTTCTTTTTATGTGCAGATCTCTTCTGTGTTTTGGCATAGCTATATTTTCACCCTGAATTAATGCAGAGTTTTGTAAATGAGACCCCTGGTGTGGAATTGTCCACTGGTGACGTCCTGTGTTTTTATTTTTTATGAGTGCTGCTCAGGGTTTATCATTTCACCAAACCCCACACAGCATTTTTTTCTAGTGTGAGGGCATTTCCACAGTCATCCATCAGTTGATGATGATTCTTGGCACTTAAAAGCATTTTCAGGTAGCTGTTTTCCTCAATTCTTAATGTTATTATGAAATTGCAGTTAACTAGAACAGTGGAGGTCAAGTTGAGGTCTGGGAGACCAAGAAAACTTTCTGAAAGAACTGTTCTTTGGATTGCTAGAAAGGCAACTAAAACACCCAGTTTTACTACTAAAGCCCTTCAAGAAGATTTAGCAGACTCTGAGGTGGTAGTGCATGGTTCTACATTGCACGTGACACCTGAACAAATATGAACTTCACTAGCCAACCCGCGGCGTACCATACGCCGCATAATCAGGCCGGTTTTTTAATGAATTTTAAGCACAGGGAGAAAATTAACATTTGAAAAATCGGTAATGTAATAAATCGGCAAGAAAAGCAACATTGTAACAATGCACGGAACGAACCAACACACAATCGTCCGTGACTGAAAACCGGCGGATCGTCCTCGCGCCTTCTGCTGCCAGACGGAGGGATGGGGGTTCACGGCACGGAGAGTGGAGCGGAGGAGAGAAGGACGTCCATTCAGCTCCGTCCGTCATGCTAGTCTGCTGATTTCTCGTTCAGTATGTACTGCCCGGTCATGTGCCCACCTCCAACTTGTCACTTGAGTCGTCGTCTTTACACAGTCCAGATGTACATGTGACTGACGTGGACTTTTCATTGCTCTGTGCGGTTTTGGCCGCTTTTCTATATATAATCCACCAAGACACCTGACCACAGTAGTAGCGAGGTGGGAGGGTCGTGCGTACAAAGTGCAGGAGCATTTAAGAAGACGCATGTTTGTCGCGACGCAACCAGTGGGAGCGTCAGGGACGATCCTGGGTAGACGGCCGCCTTTGTGCGAATGTGGTTTCACCGCCCTACGTACCTATTTTCTATTATGATATGACGGATATTACTATTACATGTACTACTTCAAACAGGATTAAGACGGTGTTAGGGTTAGAGTCGGGATGTATAAATAAAATTTAATTTCAAACGATTAATTTCAAACCAAACCAGCCTAGATTAGAAAGCGGTTTATTTAATCGTTCTAGCGACAGGCAGCTCTGCACACAGTGACAGTCAATTCAGAGATCGCCGCAGCCCCGTTTGCCGCTTCTCTTGACTCGCAATCCCGTTGAGGAACGTCGCGTCTCACATGAAATCTATAAGCCTTAGCGACGCGTTGACTAAGAGACTACACACATTTAGAGAGCATGTCGTAAACGCATGGTAAGCAATGGAACCGTTCAGACAGAGCATGCGATGAGTCGGCGACCATCAAAGGCTTTTGCGCCCGCTCGCGTGAGCAAATCGCTATGTATGTGGAGTCCCTAATAGGCATCAACGCATCGACTACAATACACGCCACTGCAACTTTGTCAAACTTTGCTCACTGCAAGCGCCGCCGCTGCTATAGTCGTCCGCCCTCAGACTTTAAAATTCAAAGGCGGACAGCCGCCGGTCGCAGCGTCGCCGGCTGCTGCACGTCTCCTCAACGGCCGCCTTTGAGTTTGGCGCCATGCGCGGGCACGTTTTGCCCGTCGCCAGGATCGGCCCTGGGGAGCGTATGAGTCGCACTTAGTGGGAATTCCACGGTTTGCAGCCGAATGGGGCTCAACGGCTTACCACGCCGGGTAGACACACGGTCAATGTCATGCATAATTATTTATTTAATGCTAAACACTTCTGGAAAGACGCAGTTGTCTAAAAAAGGAGGGTTTGAGGATACAACAGAAAGTGAATGAAAAGATGGAACTGTAGACTTTTCATTGCTCTGTGCGGTTTCGGCTGCCTTTCTATATATAATCCACCAAGACACCTGACCACGGTAGTAGCGAGGTGGGAGGGTGTGAACAAAGTGCAGGAGCATCTAAGAAGGCGCATGTTTGTCGCGGATGCGAATTGCTGTATGTAGCGTGTAAAACAGTTTGCCATGGAGCACGTGGTGGAGCGTCGTAACCGAAAACTCAGTTTTTAAAGACTGCTCACTTCATTGTGTTTTAACCTCAGTTGTAAAGGATTGTTTTAAGGATCCCATGGGATACCCTCGAAACCGTTTGACACGCTGCACCATAGAGTCGGACGTATTCATGTAATCAGCGTATTGTTGAGCAGACTGTATAACAATGCCTCTGTGACTAAGAACAACGGACACCACGTCACCGAAGTTATCCCAATGTTGGCAAACAAAGCTAAGAGCCATGTCATGAAGTTTGAGAGCAACAGTTTCGTCAATGGCATTTCTTCAAAAAAACCCGACTGACAGAAACAAACAGTTACCTGAAGCAGGAATTTCCATAACATTGAAAGAATTGTTGTTTCCATGAAATACATTTGCAGCCATGGAGGGCAAAAGAATAGTCAACGTGGCTCACAGCTGGTTTGGACCGAGCACAGACCAAAGCGAGTGAGTATGTGTTTGATGAGCTGTTTGATTTGGCGGGCAGTGGTCTGAGGTGCGTTCCTGAGCACGTGGGAGGAGGGGTAGAGTTTCTGGGCGGGGCTTCGTTGTTCCTTTCGCATGGTTTTCATGGTGTCGAAACCAAAAGAATAATGAAAAGTCAACGTGGCTTAGGCGTGCATGTGGACTCCTAGCACAGGCGAAAGGGGCTAACTGGGTGGTCGGTGAGTTTTGCGTCCGGGCACATGGGCAGGCAGTGTGAATGCCTAGAGAGCGAGGGTAGACGCGGGCGGTGAAAAGGAGTGTTGGTGGGTAGGAAAAGCGTCTTCCGTGTTCCTGCAGGAGCATCTAAGAAGACGCATGTTTGTCGCGGATGCGAATTGCTGTATGTAGTGTGTAAAACAGTTTGCTATGGTGCAAGCAGTCATGCGTTGTAACCGAAAAATCGGTTTTTAAAGACTGCTTACTTCATTGTGTTTTAACCTCAGTTGTAAAGGATTGTTTTAAAGATCCCATGAGATACCTCTCACATGCTGCATATGGCGATTCACCTCCACGAGAAACATGCCTCTATGAACAGACAACGTAGCTCGGAGGTGCATGACATGAACATGACATTAACCTGCCCTGCACCGCATGTGGCCTCCACGACAGATGAATATAAATGACTCCACTTTTTCTGTGTCCTTGTGTCCGACTTGGTGGGCGTGGCCCTGCGAGTTGTCGTTGTATCCAATGGAGTTGGTGGGCGTGGCTCCTTCCTTCGTGCGCCATAGGTGTCTCACTTGTCGGCTTAGTGAATCCACGCCCCTTCCGGCGTGCTTTTCATGGTTGTCTTGCCTTAGTGAATTATATATATAGATGGTAGAGTCAGCAGAAGAATACCTTTCCTGCATTCTAACCACACTATTCAGTTCATGAAGTTTACAAATGAACACCAAAACAAGCCTGATGCAGTCCTTTGGACTGAAGAAGTCAAAACAGAACTTTTTGAACACAATGTGCAAAAGTATGTTTGAAGAAAAAAGGGTGCCTAATTTCAGGAAAAGAACATGTCTCCCAACTGTAATCATGGGGGTGGATCGATCATACTTTGGGCTTGTTTTGCAGCCAGTGGCACAGGAAAATGTCGTTGGTAGAGGGAAGAATGGATTCAAATAAATACCAGCAAACTCTGGAAGCAAATGTCACACCATCTATAAAAAAAAATTGGAAGTTTATAAGAATGGGTCCTACAACAAGATAATGATCTGAAGCACACCTCAGATTCTAGAACGGAATACCTTAAGAGGCGCAAGCTGACCATTTTGCCATGGCCCTTACAGTCCCCTGACCTAATTATCATTGAAAATCTGTGGATAAATCTCAAAAGAGCAGTGCATGCAAGACAGCCCAAGAATCTTGCCGAATTACAAGCCTTTGGCAAGGATGAATGGACAAAAATACCCTAACATCTGATTTAAAAAGAAATTAAAGAGAAAAGAATTGATAGACTCTTATCTGGCTACAAAAAATGTTTACAAGCTGTGATACTTGCCCAAGGGGGTGTCTGTGGAATCTGTATTTCTGTTACATGTATATGGGAGTGTTATATATAATAGGGGTAGGCAGTATGATCAAAACGTTATATTACAATGTACTTAAAAATTATCACAGTTACAGTATATATCACAGTATAATCTTTGGGCATGTACTTTACAGACTGAATAGGTGCTTCTGTTGGCCCAGTTATATAAGTTATCAGTAGGTAGTTGTGCTGTGATATTTCTTTTGATGAGGACCATTTTATTCGGATAAAGTAATAGTGACATTAATAATACATTTTATTTATATAGGACTTTTCCACTGCTCAAAGCAGTTCACAGGAAAAAAGATCAAATACACAACATTGGATACTGCTGGATAATGTTAGCATAAAACGTTTAAATAGATAGATAGATAGATACTTTATTAATCCCAAGGGGAAATTCACATAATCCAGCAGCAGTATACTGATACAAAGAAACAATATTAAATTAAATAGTAATAAAAATGAAAAAAATTAAAATAAAATTAATGTTCGCATTTACTCCCCCGGGTGGAATTGAAGAGTCGCATAGTGTGGGGGAGGAACGATCTCCTCAGTCTGTCAGTGGAGCAGGACAGTGACAAAAGTCTGTCACTGAAGCTAGTCCTCTGCCTGGAGATGATCCTGTTAAGTGGATGCAGTGGATTATTCATGATTGACAGGAGTTTACTTAGTGCCCGTTGCTCTGCCACAGATGTTAAACTGTCCAACTTTAATCCTACAATGGAGCCTGCCTTCTTAACAAGTTTGTCCAGGCGTGAGGCGTCTTTCATCTTTATGCTGCCACCCCAGCACACCACCGCGTAGAAGAGGGCACTCGCCACAGCCATCTGGTAGAACATCTGCAGCATCTTACTGCAGATGTTGAAGGATGCCAACCTTCTCAGAAAGTATAGTCTGCTCTGACCTTTCTTACATAGAGCATCAGTATTGGCAGTCCAGTCCAATTTGTCATCCAGCTGCACTCCCAGATATTTAAAGGTCTGCACCCTCTGCACACAGTCACCTCTGATGATCACAGGGTCCATGAGGGGCCTAGGCCTCCTAAAATCCACCACCAGCTCCTTGGTCTTGCTGGTGTTAAGGTGTAAGTGGTTTGAGTCGCACCATTTAACAAAGTCTTTGATTAACTTTCTGTACTCCTCCTCCTGCCCACTCCTGATGTAGCCCACAATAGCAGTGTCATCAGCGAACTTTTGCACGTGGCAGGAATCCGAGTCATATTGGAAGTCTGATGTATATAGATTGAACAGGACCGGAGAAAGTACAGTCCCCTGTGGCGCCCCTGTATTGCTGCACACAATGTCAGACCTACAGTTCCCAAGACGCACATATTGAGGTCTGTCTGTAAGATAGTCCACAATCCATGCCACAAGGTGTGAATCTACTCCCATCTCAGTCAGCTTATCCTTAAGGAGCAGAGGTTGGATGGTGTTGAAGGCGCTAAAGAAGTCCAAAAACATAATTCTTACAGCACAACTGCCTCTGACCAGGTGGGAGAGGGATCGATGAAGCATATAGATGATGGCATCCTCCGCTCCCACCTTCTCCTGGTATGCGAACTGCAGAGGGTCGCGGGCGTGGCGGACCTGTGGCCTCAGGTGGTGAAGCAGCAGCCACTCCATGGTCTTCATCAGATGTGACGTCAGAGCAACAGGCCGGAAGTCATTCAGCTAAATAAAGGCAAATACAGGAAATGCAAGGATTTGAAGTACAGGGTGGGCCATTTATATGGATACACCTTAATAAAATGGGAATGGTTGGTGATATTACCTTCCTGTTTGTGGCAGATTAGTATATGTGAGGGGGGAAACTTTTCAAGATGGGTGGTGGCCATTTTGAAGTCGGCCATTTTGGATCCAACTTTTGTTCTTTCAATAGGAAGAGGGTCATGTGACACATCAAACTTATTGGGAATTTCACAAGAAAAACAATGGTGTGCTTGGTTTTAACGTAACTTTATTCTTTCATGAGTTATTTACAAGTTTCTCTTTGTTTACAGCCATTGACATGTCGCAGAGGTTAACACGTGAGGAGCGGATAGAAATTGTGTTGATGTCTGGTGAACGCAGTAACCGGGTCATTGCAGCAGATTATTAATGCAAGACACCCTACAAGACCACCCTATCTCCCATGCTACAGTTAGCAAACTGCTTGCTAAGTTTCGTGAAACTGGTTCAGTGTTGGATTTGCCAAAATGTGGACGCATGAAAACTGTCACTAATGAAGAAACATCAGTGGCTGTCCTAGCTTCATTCAGCAAGAGCCCACAGCGTAGCACTCGCCGCATGTCACTGGAGAGTGGCATTAGTTGAACATCCCTTCGGCGGATATTAGCTACTCACAAATGGCACCCTTACAAACTCCAGCTACTGCAGCATCTCAACGAGGATGACCCAGATCGGCGCACTGAATTTGCAGAATGGGCAAAACAAAATTGGAACAGGACCCTCAGTTTACGCAGAAGATTTTGTTCAGTGATGAGGCAAACTTTTATGTGAATGGTGAAGTTAACAAACAAAACCACCGCTATTGGTCTGACACTAACCCACATTGGATAGATTCCTCCAAGACTGTTGGAACAAAAAAATTGATGGTATGGTGTGGTATATGGGGTACAAAGATAGTGGGGCCATTCTTCATCAATGGAAACCTCAAGGCCACTGGATATGCGAAATTGCTACATGATGATGTGTTTCCCTCTTTATGCACTGAAGCTGGCACGTTCCCTGAGTTTTTCCAGCAAGATGGTGCACCACCACATTATGGGTGTCAGGTCCGAGCATTCCTAGATGAACAGTTTCCTGGAAAGTGGATTGGTCATCGTGGGCCAGTTGAATGGCCCCCAAGGTCTCCCGATCTGACCCCCTTAGATTTTTATCTTTGGGGTCATCTGAAGGTAGTTGTCTATGCTGTGAAGATACGAGATGTGCAGCACCTGAAACTACGGATACTGGAAGCCTGTGCTAGCATTTCTCCTGTGGTGTTGCTATCAGTGTGTGAAGAGTTGCATTGACAATCCAACACAATGGGTAGCACATTGAACACATTTTATAAGTGGTCAGAAACTTGTAAATAACTCATGAAAGAATAAAGTTACGTTAAAACCAAGCACACCATTGTTTTACTTGTGAAATTCCCAATAAGTTTGATGTGTCACTTGACCCTCTTCCTATTGAAAAAACAAAAGTTGGATCCAAAATGGCCGACTTCAAAATGGCCACCATGGTCACCACCCAACTTGAAAAGTTTCCCCCCTCACATATACTAATGTGCCACAAACAGGAAGTTAATATCACCAACCATTCCCATTTTATTAAGGTGTATCCATATAAATGGCCCACCCTGTAGAATAACAGTCAAAAAACACAATGAAATACAAAATACTACCTGAACAAATAACAGAATTTGTCATACAAATTAGCATAGAGGTAAATTAAAAGGGTCAGAATGTCTGGTTAAGTTAAACAACTTTCTGAAAAAAGTTGTTTTTTTTTAAAGGAAAAAGAGTCAGTTGACCTAATTAATTTATATTTAAAATATCTTTATTGTGCAAAAAAATGGAATAACTGAACAAGAAATAAACACAGATTTCAAATAACATTAAAAAGATGTATAGACTATACAGTAAAAATATAAAATAAATTTGGCAGTAAAAGTTATTCAAAGAGCATGGGAAGGTATGGTAAGGTTAACATGCAATAGCAAGCAAATGTGCAAACAAAAGAGGAATCATTTATGTGATTTAATTAATCAGTTTTGGGATGATAGTCTTAACTGTTTTGAATGAGATGACGTAAAATAAGTTGACACCTGTATGTGAAATTAAAAAAAATCCTCTCAACTACTTCAACTTGGTCCTAGGACAGTGACATCACTTGCACATAAAATCAATTTGCAGTTTCGACATTTCATAATTCTTTTACTGGCCTTAAGTCCTTGTAAATAGTGTTTTTTAAATATTTTATTAGGCATTATAAATGAATTTTGTATTTCATGTTTACACAACCTGAAATTAATTAATTAAAATGCTCGAGATTGTCAACTAGGAATGGCATCAGCATCGCGATGATCCGTTTTAATTGGAGAAACAAAAATGGTACATTTCTGTGAACTACAGACAATGGACCAGCAGCATTTTGACAAATGACTGCTTGCTAGAGTTGCTCTGTCCAGCCTGTTGAGACTTCTTGCATGCAATAATTATCTGTTAATGGATTCCATTTGTGTAAGCTATGATTTTACTAAGCATTAGCATTGGGATAATTAATTTTGCCTATTAGACTCACAGTGTCTCCTTGAGTACTCTTTTAAGTTATTTTGAACTATAGTCGTATATTTGTATTTAAAAAGTTGCCTTTCTTCTGTAGTAAATATACTGTATTTTCAGATAATAACAAATCCAGCCATTATCTTTCATCACATTACTTTTAAACATGCCTCTTCTAGCCGTTTGTGTTTTATAATGCAACTATTATTACTCAGGCAGTATAATTTAATTTAATACAACAAACAAAATCTTAAGTATTTATTTTAAAATGATATGGTACTTTCAATATTATTAACAGGAGGAAACAGTTCCCATTCAAGGTATGTGCAAATGATGCAGACATAACAAATAATATAAGGAAGTTAAAAACTATGATGGTCTCCACCAATGATTATCAGTTGAACCCCCTTTCAAGGCATAATTTGTTATATTGTTGTCGTCCTATGGAAGTAAAATTAATAGCAGATATTTTATAGGTTATTGAATAGTATTACTGTGGTTAAATTACTTCATTTTTGTTTATGTGCAGTTTTTTGGAGACCAAATAAATGTTTTCATTTGTGTTGCTTTGATTTTTATTATATTTGAGAGACACATTTTAAGCCACTGGGAATGTTTCAGAGATTTATCTTTACAGGTTGTACTACTTCATTTACTTTCTCTTGAGCACTCAATTAATGCACCACAGGCCTTTGCATCCAGTGTTCGCTTGACATCTGTGCTCCCTCTCAATCACAAGGTGATGAGGATGATAATAGCATCCTCATTATTATGGGGTACAAGCAAGTAATAAATTAATGAATCAGAAAGTGCTTGAAAAGCATGCACTGGCTAATATGAAAACCGGCATGGAGGGATGATGCAATGTTAAATCAATAAAATACTGTAGAGAGAACTTCATCTGGCTGGAAAATTACAGAATTGCCATAAGCATTATGCTGGTGCATTGCTGGACAATCAATGAAAAGAGTATTGATTTAGTTATTATAAGTTCATATACTCAAGACAATGTTAAATACACATTTAGTAACAAGCCACATTAATCACATGATATTTTGTAGAAAGTAGAAGGGGATTAGAAGAAGATAGAAGACCATAAGTTAATGCTTTTGTTAACTGTCTTCTTTTTTACCTGATGTATATTGCATTTTAATAGTGTTTACAAGGTGTAAAGTTGTTTGTTTGATTAGAAATTCATACCAATTATTGCTGTATTTCAGAAGTCAATAGAAAGGAGTTTATTCTTCATCTGCTTTGTTCAGTTTTTTTTATCTTAACATTTGACATAATAGGCAAGACATGGGTAGGGGAGTGACAATTTTTTTCTTTTTTATTATTATTGAAACTTTGCAGGTCTTTGTTTTATAAACAATAAATATGGCTCCACTTTTGGGTGATTTAATTTTATGTAGGTTTTTAGTGGTAACTGTCTGCTGTAATGAATGTTAATAAAAGCTTAAAGAAGTTTTTTGCTCAGCTCCCTTATCAGAAGAAAGTGTTTTTAAAATGAACTTATTTTCACAACATGTTTTATGGTAATAAATAA
Organism: Polypterus senegalus; assembly: GCF_016835505.1. Lineage (NCBI taxonomy): Eukaryota > Metazoa > Chordata > Cladistia > Polypteriformes > Polypteridae > Polypterus > Polypterus senegalus. Next base: position 91,010,051 of record NC_053167.1, on the reverse strand, counting down.
GAATAATCAATATGAGAACTAATTTTAAAGTTAGTCTGTTAGACTGTTGAACTGAAAGGAGAGATTTGTGGTGGTCGCAAATTAAAGTAATTTGATTTGTTGTGACTATAAACACTTAAAGGTTTATCATTCAGTCCTGTTTTTACTTTAAAATGAGTAGTTAAAAAATATTCTTTTTGCAATAAGGTTACATGATCTCTTTAGCTTTCTTTTACACATAGCTTAGCACTTTAAATATAAAATGTTGTATTACTTTTTATGAGATGTTTTTTTAGTTTTGTTCCTACATTTAACACCTCCATGTTCTCCTTCTCATTTGTTCTAGAATCACAGAAGACTCTGCCGCAACAACGCTCGAAGCACTGAAGGCTCGCATCCGGGAGCTAGAGAAGCAGCTTTCAAGAGGAGATCGATACAAATGTCTCATTTGTATGGTAGGTTTAACTGCTTTGCCTTGTAATCAGTTGTTAATAATTATTTCTTAAGCATATAATACTTCATTTTTTATGGATTAGCTTGATACAATTCTGTTTATTTTTAATTGATAAGTGTGAATATAAAGATTATGTAAGTTACCTAAGTAACCAGCCAAAACCTGTGGTTAAGACTTAGCAAATACCATTATAAAATCTCTCCTTATTAATACATTTTTATAACAATATAAATTTTCTGAGTATCACAAAATTTATAGCAGCTTCAGAAACAAAACCAAGGCATTGGAGGATAAATTAGTCTTCACAATGTTTGCACCATAGCTGGCCAGCTGGAAAAGGTACATCTGGGAATAGATGTTATTTGTGTATTTTATTACACTTCAGAAGGATTAGTAAAATCTAATCAAACTCCAAAACCAAGCATACTTATTTAAAAATACAGTGCATCCGGAAAGTATTCACAGCACATCACTTTTTCCACATTTTGTTATGTTACACCCTTATTCCAAAATGGAGGTCAGTTTCGCCCATTCCTCTTTGCAGCACCTCTCAAGTTCCAACAGGTTGGATGGGAAGCGTCGGTGCACAGCCATTTTAAGATCTCTCCAGAGATGTTCAATCGGATTCAAGTCTGGGCTCTGGCTGGGCCACTCAAGGACATTCACAGAGTTGTCCTGAAGCCACTCCTTTGATATCTTGGCTGTGTGCTTAGGGTCATTGTCCTGCTGAAAGATGAATCGTCGCCCCAGTCTGAGGTTAAGAGCAGGTTTTCATCCAGGTTGTGTCTCTACATTGCTACAGTCATCTTTCCCTTTATTCTGACTAGTCTTCCAGTTCCTGCCACTGAAAAACATCCCCACAGCATGATGCTGCCACCAGCATGCTTCACTGTAGGGATGGTATTGGTAGTGCCTGGTTTCCTCCAAACGTGACGCCTGGCATTCACACCAAAAAGTTCAATCTTTGTCTCATCAGACCAGAGAATTTTGTTTCTCATGGTCTGAGAGTCCTTCAGGTGCCTTTTGGCAAACTCCAGGCGGGCTGCCATGTGCTTTTTACTAAGGAGTGGCTTCCGTCTGGCCACTCTACCATACAGGCCTGATTGGTGGATTGCTGCAGAGATGGTTGTCCTTCTGGAAGGTTCTCCTCTCTCCACAGAGGACCTCTGGAGCTCTGACAGAGTGACCATCGGGTTCTTGGTCACCTCCCTGACTAAGGCCCTTCTCCTCCGATTGCTCAGTTTAGATGGCCGGCCAGCTCTAGGAAGAGTCCTGGTGGTTTCGAACTTCTTCCACTTACGGATGATGGAGGCCACTGTGCTCATTGTTACCTTCAAAGCAGCAGAAATTTTTCTGTAACCTTCCTTAGGTCTACAGACAATTCCTATGACTTCATGCTTGGTTTGTGCTCTGACATGAACTGTCAACTGTGGGACCTTATATAGACAGCTGTGTGCCTTTCCAGATCATGTCCAATCAACTGAATTTACCACAGGTGGACTCCAATTAAGCTGCAGAAACATCTCAAGGATGATCGGGGAAACAGGATGCACCTGAGCTCAATTTTGAGCTTCATGACAAAGGCTGTGAATACTTATGTACATGTGCTTTCTCGATTTTTTTTTTTTTTATTTTTAATAAATTTGCAAAAAATCTCCAGTAAACTTTTTTCACATTGTCATTATGGGGTGTTGTGTGAAGAATTCTGAGGAAAAAAATGAATTTAATCCATTTTGAAATAAGGATATAACATAACAAAATGTGGAAAAAGTGATTCGTTGTGAATTCTTTCCGGATGCACTGTAATTTACTTTGGAAGTGTACTGCCTATTTGGTATATCTAATAAGAATTTTGGTACTACATGCAACAGAACATCAGACTTACACAAGAAATAATTTTCAGTTTATTTATTAAGAAAGCAGTTACTGTGATATTTCTCTACCTAGTCTTTTCAGCAAAGGTATGTTTTTTTTTAAAGTTACAAGGATTTCCACATTTTTAACAAAACTTCTGTTTTAAAAAAAGTATGAAATAGATTTCAACAAAATAATTTAATAGTTAATGGTTTAATTTTGTATTTTTTTTAAATAATAGAGTGCTTTTCATATCTGTCTCATTCATTATTGGTCATTTTTAATTTTGAAAATAGAACTATATTGTTGTAATTTATTTGCAGTGTAATATCTTAGCTTCACCAGTTTGGCACTGTATAACACTCTGTATTTAATTCTGTTGCACTACTACCTAGATCAATAATATATTGACTGCATTTTTGGTTATGTATTTATTGAATTAAGTCTCAACTTTATGCATTGCAAGCAAGAACTATAATGGCTTAGCAGTTTTGTAGCAACATCTAGTGGTTGAAATGTGAAATGTCAGCCTCAGTATCAGTATGGCTTGTCATTTATGTGAAGGAATTCAGTTATAACTGTATATGACATTTTTTCAGTTGTGGTATCCAATTAATGCAGCATATTTGTTTTGGTGCTACTTGTACAGCATTAGATCACTAAGCATTTGAATCATTTATTAAACTATATAGGTCATGTCCTGTACCAAAGTGTATACATTTATTATGGTTATGAGAAACATATTTTATATATTTAATTAAAGCCTGCAACATATACTGTACATGTGTAATTTCAGTGAAAAAGTTTTAGTATTTTATGTTATAACAATTTGAAATACCACTTGAAATAATAGTGTGATATCAGAATGCACAAAATATAGACCTTCAGTTTGACATGAATTATTGCATTAATGTTTAGAGTTTTAGCGTGTATATTGAATATCATTCTAAAAAAAAAAAAGTACAGTATTCATTTTCTGTGTTTCAGTTATATGTTTTGTGTCAGTGCTTCTACTTTTAGTTTCCACTTTCTTGCGCTCAGTGCTGCCTTTGAATTCCTTCCAGAGGAAGAAATTCCAAACAAGTGCTGAAGACAAGGGTGTGGAATCCGAAAGTGTCAAATCTGACAGTCTGTTTGCAAAGAAACTCCCTCTGAACATTTACTGTTTTTATAGAGGATACATAATGAGGTGCAGTGGAATAAGTCGCTTTTTCCCAACAAAGAGGGTAAGGCTTTCATACCTGATGAGAGAGTTAAACCTGAAGGCCATTTTATTTAATCCAGGAATATTAAAGTATAGTTTATTAACAGTCACATGCACACACAAACACATAGGATATTTTAGAAAGTTCAGCAAAACCTAGGATTCAGATCATTATAGCATTTAAAAATTAAGTTCTGCACCTCCTCATTTTAATGAAACACAATGAGGTCCCCCATCCTTGTAACATCTCAATAATTATTGTCCTTTTGTAAAACACAAAGATTTGCTATTTTATATACCCGTTTTTTTTGCTATGCAATTTTTTTTTATTTGAGTTATTAAAATGCCTTTAGTAAGCATGCTTTTTGTTATGCTGAAGGTCAGAAAAACAATGGTCTGGTCCTTATTGTGAATAATGGGCTTATTCTGAATTAATAGACACAGATTTTATTATAATTTCTGTGAAGAATCCAATATTTTGCAATATACTACAACAGGTGGAAAGAAGTTTTTTATTTATAGTAATAATAATGGCTTATGCCACATGTAATTCAGAGAGACACAGTAAGGATGCACATTGTGGTATAAAGAAGTTCACACAGTTACGTTTTAATCTAGCATTTTGATAGCCTCACTTGGCAAAGATTTTGATCTTCTTATGCATTGTAGATTGAAAGTGTATTTATGAATTGATTATTAAGAATATTTGAAGCAATGTTGGCATCTCTCAGTTAACTGATTAAATCAGTAATTACTTTTGAATTTATTAGTATTTTTCCTAGTTTAAATTTGAGCCTCATGTTTTAATTTAGCATATAAAGCCAGCTTTTTATCTGTTACAATGTTATTTATCTTGCAAAATCAATATTGATAAAATTAATTTTTATTCCCAGGATTCCTATACAATGCCTCTAACCTCAATTCAGTGCTGGCATGTACACTGTGAAGAATGCTGGCTTCGAACTTTGGTAAGAGTTTACTTTACTTATATAGCCAAAATTTCAAAAAAGGAAACATTTACAGAATTTGTTATTGTTTTGGCCATGTCAGATGGAGGATGTGCAAATTATTATATAAATAATCTTCTGTAATTTGTAGTTATGTACGCTTATGTTCAGTGGATTTCAGCAAATAATAGATTCCCTTTTCCCATTAAGGTTGGGGTTATCTTATTGCTGATGTCAATACCTCAATGTTACCAAGTCCACGTCTGTCTCTCGGCTGTCTGCCTTGATACAATCCATTCTGTTCCTTGATTTTTTTTTTTTATTTGCTGTTTGTACTTCCCTGCACTGCCCATTTTACTAGTTTTCCCCTTTTGATTCTTTGCACTTTCTCATACTTTTGCAGCTTTGAATTTTTTTTTTGATTTTGCAGCTTTCAGTTTTCTTACTTATAGCCCCTCTTTTTTCACTTTCTATCTGATTTATTCATTATGCCTTTTATCTGTACGGTTTACACCCTGTATTGCTCTTAGGCACTTCATCGTCATATCCTCTAGTTTTCTTATTTGCTACTGTTTCACAGACTTTCTCTGCAACAATACATTAGAGAATGTCTAACCATTGGTTTTAGAGGAGTAATTTCACCATAAGTGGAATCCTCCATTTGTCCCAGACCACTGTAACCTTGCACCATCTGCTCGCAGTCTTGCTTATATTTCTCTTTGTTTGTTCCTCAACTTCTTCAGTCCAGTTTCTAAAATAATTTTTAAGATTTCACCTGCTTTAATTCTTTCCTGGCTAATTCAACTTACTTTTCTTTAGATTTTCATTAGCAGTTACCACCAAAACCTCTGGGGATTTTTTCCCTTATACATGGAATTTTGGCACTTGATTCCATTCCTGCACCTTCCTTTCGAATTCCTGTTTTGAGTCACCTCTTAATGGCATGTCATTTTGTGGTGAAGTGTGTTAGGGTTTGTGCCAGTGTGTGTTTTAAGAATATAAACAGTGCAGCAAATTATGTTTGGTGGAGGTGGATGCACTTGCGGTGAAGCTGAGCAGCCCCAGGGTGTTGATGAGGACATTGGCTTATTTCATATTCACGTGCAGACTTGATCACTTCAGTTAGTTTCTTCATCAGCTCCTGGCTGGTTGTCATCAAGGCACCTGTACCTATACAGGATAAAAAGGCTGAGAAAGAAAAGTAAAGGTGAAACAGAAAGAAAGGATGGAGGAAAAATCAAGTTGAAGATAAGGAGTATGAAGGAGAATGTCCAGATCAAAGCAGAACTGGTGCAATAGATAGGAGTCATGGCAGTTGGAGAAGGTGCCTTGTGCAGAGGAGTGATGCTCCAGGGGTAGAGTTGCTCCTGCTCAGCAATAAAGTGACTCAGGAGCAGCCAACCACTCCAAGAGACCCTGAGAATGCCAAGGGGAAGTAGTGGGAGAAGGGAGCAGGGCTCACAGGGTCTTCACAGATGCTGAGAATTGGCAGTGGGGACATGACCCAGTGAAGCCGGAGGGCATCCCCTGCTGCTGAGCAAACCTTATTGGTGAGCAGCAGAGACATAGTTATAGAAGGATTCACTGAGGCTCATGATTTTTTTTTTTAAATGACTCTGCTTTAAGCCTTGATTTTTAACCTGTTTAAGGATTATTTATATATTGAAGGCTGCACTTTTTAAAGCACTGTTTAGAATAAAAACACTAAGCACGTTTTGCACCACTCTTGCTTGGCCATTTCAGTTCATGATACCAGTGATTTTTGTTCCACAATTACTCTTACAGTTGTGCTTGAAAGTTTGTGAACCATTTAGAATTTTCTATATTTCTGCATAAATATGACCTAAAACATCATCAGATTTTCACTGAAGTCCTAAAAGTAGATAAAGAGAAACCAGTTAAACAAATGAGACAAAAATATTATACTTGGTCATTTATTTATTGAGGAAAATGATCGAATATTACATATTTGTGAGTGGCAAAAGTATGTGAACCTCTAGGATTAGCAGTTAGTTTGAAGGTGAAATTGAGTCAGGTGTTTTCAATCAATGGGATGACAATCAGGTGTGTGGGCACCCTGTGTTATTTAAAAACAGGGATCTATCAAAGTCTGCTCTTCACAACACATGTTTGTGGAAGTGTATCATGGCATGAACAAAGGAGATTTCTGAGGACCTCAGAAAAGAGTTGTTGATGCTCATCAGGCTGGAAAAGGTTACAAAACCATCTCTAAAGAGTTTGGACTCCACCAATCCACAGTCAGACAGATTGTGTACAAATGGAGGAAATTCAAGACCATTGTTACCCTCCCCAGGAGTGGTCGACCAACAAAGATCACTCCAAGAGCAAGGCGTGTAATAGTCGGAGAGGTCACAAAGGACCCCAGGGTAACTTCTAAGCAACTGAAGGCCTCTCTCACATTGGCTCATGTTCATGAGTCCACCATCAGGACAACACTGAACAACAATGGTGTGCATGGCAGGGTTGCAAGGAGAAAGCCACTGCTCTCCAAAAAAAACATTGCTGCTCGTCTGCTAAAGATCACGTGGACAAACCAGAAGGCTATTGGAAGAATGTTTTGTGGATGGATGAGACCAAAATAGAACTTTTTGGTTTAAATGAAAAGGGTTATGTTTGGAGAAAGGAAAACACTGCATTCCAGCATAAGAACCTTATCCCATCTGTGAAACATGGTGGTGGTAGTATCATGGTTTGGGCCTGTTTTGCTGCATCTGGGCCAGGATGGCTTGCCTTCATTGATGGAACAATATACCAGATACTGAAAGCAAAGGTTCACATACTTTTGCCACTCACAAATATATAATATTTGATCATTTTCCTTAATAAATAAATGACCAAGTATAATATTTTGTCTCATTTATTTAACTGGTTTCTCTTTATCCACTTTTAGGACTTGAGTGAAAATCTGATGATGTTTTAGGTCATATTTGTGCAGAAATATAGAAAATTCTAAAGGGTTCACAAACCTTCTAGCACAACTGTATACTTTCTTCTACAGTTGTTTTTTTCCTGGATCTGAATGCAATGAGGCAGTAATGTCACTCCATACAATTGCCACATTCATGAAATTTTCTGTTATTCTTAAAGTTTACTACTAATATAGACTCTCCATTTCTCCTGTAACCTGTTTTCTGTCTGTACTGATTGTAACCCTCTCTTTACTAATTACACTCCATTGTCTGGAAGTACTTTAATCATGTCCACCAAAATCTTGTGTGGTGTTACTGCTTTTCCTGCCCTCATCATCACCATCCTTTTGCTTCTACAGAAATCTCTGGTTCTGTTTCACACAAGTTATAAAAGGAATACAGTAACTGCACTCTGAATTAATTTTCTTCATTCAGCATTTTTTCACAATATCAGTTCAAATCCCACTTAGGTATTTTCTCTTTCTTATTGTACTTTATACCTTTTCATTACACCACTACTTTTCTTTTTCTCTCCTTCCAAATCTTGCCCTCGCACCATATATTTTTGGTCCTTTTCTGCTGTTGCCACTTGTTCTTCATCTTGTCAATCACCAACCTCTTAAACTTTTCTGTTTTATTTAGATATATTTTCATAAAAAGAAGTAGCTCAAAGTACTTTAAAATGTTATTATTAGTTGAAAATAATTACACAAACAAAATATAAAAACTAATGAACAGTTATTTTCAAGAGTAAAGAATCCTAATATCCGTCTTAAATACAAACAGGAAAATTCGGCTTACAACTATGTATTCATGTCTGATTTAATTACAGGAAAATAAAAACTCTGGTTGGATGGGATGTTGGAAAAATAAACCAGAGGGGTTCCAAGGCCAAAAGACCACCCAGAATCCCCAGGGCATTCTATAGTCCATAAATGAGTCACAGTTGCCAGGATACTACATGTGACACTCTTCAGGTTCTCAGATGGTTAAAGCATACTTAGGCCAGGAGGTAGTGAGGAAAAAGGAGAAAAGACAAAAGCAGTAATCAGTGACCAGCCTGTAAAACAGCAAAGAGAATTTCATTGAATAAAAAGGATCAGTTTTCTCCTCCTCTCAGTATGAAGCAGTGGTAGTGAAGTTAGTGATTTCATAAATGTTCACTAAAGCAGGATTTAAAGAGGTGGGGGTTTAGTAGTTTTTTGAAATATTCAACTGCACTAGTCCGACATATCTCTGATGCTAAAGTATTCAAGATTTTTGCTGCCTAGAAACAGAGCGCCGCTTCACTCTTGGAATACTGGTATTAATGGATCTAGGATTACAGTTAGAGTGTATGGGGACAAGCAGTCCAAAATATTAAAAAGGTGATGAGATTGTTTAGAGCCTTATGTACAATTAAAAACATTTTAAAATCACTCTTAAAGGACAACAGCAACATTTATTTCTATAGTACATTTTCATACACAAAATATAGCTCAATTGGCATTGCAAGATGTCATATTTACGAGAAAAAAAAACAAATTAAGCAAGAATAATAAATAAGTAATAATAAAATAAAAATCAATACAAGCTTGCATAACATATGTTAGAGTGTACCTTGCCTCTGCTTAGCTAGCGATACTTGTGTGTTCAACAGACATTATCATCTACAGATTGTTAAGGAGTAACATTTGACGTTATTGAGAGGGAGATCAGAGCTCCATGTGTTTTAGAGGGTAGCTGCTGATTGCCATAGATATCACGGCCATGTGGAGAACGCTCTCCCATCAGAGCTGAACACGATCAGTTATAGTGCCAACATCTATTGATTTTTAAAGTTTGTCCTGTTTCACTATTATGTGGGTGCAGCCACAGGGTACAGCTATCTTATATATAAAGCAGAATGTAACTGTGCATGTTATCATCCAATTGACTCTTAGCAACCACAAAGGGGCGACAGAGAGCCCCAGACACAGCAATACAGTCCACAATATAAGAACATAAATACAATAAAGTTTTTATTCCACAAAGCACCTTCCAATAGACACATCTCCAACAATTAGCCTCAATATTATATATTAAGCAGACTGTAACATTCTTGCGGTCTTGTACAGTATGTATTTTATCATCCAGTTGATGCTAATTGATATTAATTTAATGTACTTTTTTTTCATCGTCAAAAATTCTGTATGTAAAAACTTATACAACGTGACAGATTCATTTTTGTTTTGTGGTGTAGTAATTTTTTTTAACTATAATTTTTTATCATCCAGTGCTTGGAACGTTTCTGGTGTTCTCCGTGATTATATTTTTCTCAAACAATTTAAAGAAAAACTTTATTTTCCTCCCAGGCACCACTGGGAATTTCAGCTAGTGTGTGTGTATATATATTAGAGGGTAGCTGCTGATTGCAATAGATATCACTGCCATGTGCTTTTTTCCCCATAATAAACAGTAAGTACTCTTTGTACTTATAAGTACAATTACCTCACTGTAAACTTGCGATATAACATTGCAACTTTTGAACTTGCAGTTATAATATTGCACAACCTGAGCCACTTTATAAAGCACGTATTTACATATGATGACATTATCATTTTTAAGAAGAAATGAAGCAAAATATGTTTATTATACAGATAAAACTTTAACTTCATTTAAATAATCTATATTGTTAATAATTAAAGGACATGGTGTCACTACCCTAGTAAGGACCTGGCTCTACGTTCACGGATTGTTCCTGCCTTGCACTGTATGCTTCACTGGGACTGGCGTGAAGGATAGAATAATTAAACATGTACTACGAAGATATTTCAGTGTTCCTTAAAAGTTTTGAAGAATCAGCGTTCTGAGCTTACAGATGGCTTAACGTCTATTATAGAGCTGATTGTGTGGCGATTGGGTATTTGGAGAAAGAAAAGGAAGGACAGGAATTGGAGGTTAGTACGTTTGAAAGAGACATACTGCTGCAATAAATTATTTCATCGTAGGTCGCGCACAATCACTGCGCCACCGTGTTTCCATGTTTAATAACATGCTTTAACTCCTATCAACATGAAAATGATATCATGTATACATCTCAGTATTTTAGTTATTCAGAGAGCTGTAATATACCGAATGTAATGGATTCTGTGTCCTGTCGGAGTGAGAGAAAGCCGGTTTAAGAAGCAGGTAGTGATTCACACACAGAGCACATAGAAGATCAAATACAAAACAAAGCATTTAAAGTGCTACTTTAGTTACGATGGGATTTGAGAAACTAGTAAATTAAAGGTTTTAAGATGAAGTTTATGATGTTCTACTTTAATGACAAAATAAACTACATGATTAAAGTGGAAATTTCAAGATTAAAGTTGACATTTTGTGCTTTTTTCCCCACTGTGTGCCTATTTTTTTTTCTCTATACCCTAATGAGCTTTCATATGAAGCTCAGACGGTGGGGTATGACTCGCCTTTTCACGGCGACTTTGATATGTGACAGCTTCTTTTTTATTTCGGACACTGTGCGACTTTGTGAACTTGAGCTTTTGAGCTTCTCAGACATGCTATGTCACTCGATCGACTTCCTTTTGTTGTTTATACCACTGTTTAAACCAACAAATAGTACGTTTTTCTTTGCTTCCACTTGGTATTTGCTGAAATTCTGTTTTCCACCCATTCTTTTCACAGAACATTGAGGTTAATGGCTATTTATATTGATTTACATATTAAAAGAGGCGTAATTCTGGGGGGAGTTAGGGTGGGCCAGCAGGCGTGTGCACCAGCGTTACTTTTCACGCTGACCGGGGTTTATGTAGCAGAAGAACACAGAAATTTCCGAACGCACAAATTTATGCATCTGGATTTTTCTGCGCGTAAGCACATTTTGGGTTTTGTCCTTACGTCATGTTATAGTGCGAATTCTATGCACGGCGTTATGCATGAGGCCCCAGGTGTCATTGGAAAAACAAGCAGGACAAAGCGAGGTCAGAAATAAAAGACAGAGTACAAAACAAAGTAAAACGTCAAAAAGAGGTTAAAAAACAAAGGGCCAAACACATGCAGAGCAGGTTAGAGATCGGATAAGCGAAAATGTTGGATAATGGCAGGTGTTAAGAAAAAACCTATTATTATGTCAAACTATGTTAAATTTTACACATTACGACCCTAATAATTTTTTACAACAAAACAACAGAATAAATTAACTGAAAAAATAAACTTAGTTACAGAATTCTCTGACGATACAGTATGTACTGTACTTAAAAAGTTCAGTCCTGTGATGATTTAAAGACATTTTTGATCATAGTCTGCTTTCCTGACGAGTGCCGTTTATTCTCTGTGAAGTGTCGCCATCTTTGCAGCATCATTATGTCGATTCCTGTAACAACTTCTTGTTGCTCAATGTAATTAATTGCAGTTTCTAGCCCTAACTCCGTCACTAATATAGTCAACATCCGTACGAGCGTATACTGTTTACTACAGCATTGTGACTGTGTGTGTGTGTTTGTGCTGTGACGTGCGAGTCCCCATCTTGCACCCAAAAACTCGAAGCTGAATCTCAGTACTTTTAGCAGCACCAGCTTTATTAAGCTTGAAACAGCAACAGCGAGGTTATTTAATGTAGCAGGATCTTTCATTCTCCTATACACAGCAGTCAGGCAGGGTTGGGGGGAAAAGTAATACTGAGCCCAGCGCATTGTATCACCCATCAACGGCAGGCGCTTATAGCATGTCCGCGATCTTTTTGCATCGATTTTACATCAAACTGCTACGGCGCTGAGAGACTGCGATTGCTTTGGGACGCTCTTCCGCATGTCGTCCCGTTGGGTGGAATCCCACAAGAGTTTAGAAACTCACTCGCACCAGCCATGATTCTTTTCAAAGGTAAAGTGCAGGTTAATTTGCTTTATGTATTTTTACTTTATATTTTGTACTAGCAAAATACCCGCGCTTCGCAGCGGCGAAGTACTGCTTTAAAATTTGTATTAAGAAGAAAATTTTACTTTTTAAACTGAAGGAAAATATACCAATAATTATTTGTTAAGGATCTCTTTGTGTACAACATTGTCAGTTTGGCCCTCCGGTTGTAATATGACCAAGCTGTGCGCTGAGCTTACTCTTGAGCATGCAACGTACAGTTCGCCATGTGAAAAGTAATCTTGTATGAAATCTGACAGCTTGGATTGCTGCTGTCATAATCGGTTTGAGTTTCATGGTTTGTTTCAATTACGACAGTATTTGCAGGACTTGTGTTGAAGTGACATTCGGCAAGCATACATTAAGCATACAACCGATTTCATTGATAACTTCACATCAAGCTTTTGAGAGTTTAAACATTCATAAATATCAAAAGTGTCCACTACTGAAATTGCCACCTGTGAATCTAAGATGTTTAAGAGGCATTGGCGGTTGTCGAAAGGTGTAAAACATTTGGCCATTTCGGTACACTTGAAAGCGACAACCGAACAATTCAGCGGCAGCCATCAACTCACATGCAGAACCATAGGTGAAGGGCTTAAGCATTTCACTCTTACAGCGGAGAAGCCGTGGATTAAATAAAAAGGCTGTAGTTATCAGCAGGGAGATGTGGATCCCGTGGCGAAGCAAGGAATGGAATGTAGAAACCAAAGCGACAGATGGCCTTATATAGGCAGGCAGCCAACAACGTAGGAGCCGTTGGGATGGGGGACCCAACGCCGCCTCACACAGTGACCGAGCTGCAGGCTATGGACGTATATATGTACATAAGTATGATTCAGTTAGTGGTGGGAACCCGCATACCAAATTTCTTGAAGATGGGCCCATAAGTAACAAAGACCTTTGAAAAGTTCAATATGGTTGCCGACAGTGGCGTCATACCACCGAAATAAGTACGTACATTGGTTTCAGTTAGCGCAGGGAAGCTGCCTACCAAATTTCGTGAAGATGGGGCCATAAATAAAAAAGTTCAACATGGCGGATGTTGTCAACCATTATGACCGTTACGTGTAGAATTTCGAAATGAAACCTGCTTAACTGTTGTAAGTAAGCTGTAGGGAATGAGTCTGCCAAATTTCAGCCTTCTACCTACACGGGAAGTTGGAGAATTAGTGATGAGTGAGTGAGTCAGTGAGGGCTTTGCCTTTTATTAGTATAGATTAATCATTTTTATATGAATAGTTTTGGGTTGTGGAACAAATCATCTGAGTTTCCATTTTTTCTTATGGGGAAATTCGCATTGATATACTGTACGAGTGCTTTGGACTTCAAGCACATTTCCAGAATGAATTATGCTCGCAAACTGAGGTTCCACTATAATTAGCTGCGGCAGAGTCGGGAGCAACAAACAATAGACTACACTCACACTCGCAACTTGCAATTCTTGTTGCCGATTGATGCATATTTTTTGTTGTTTTTTTTTTTGCGGTGGGACATAGGATAATACGGAATGTTGGATAAGCGAAGGTTGGATAAGCGAGACTCTACTGTATTGAAAACTGGAATTCAAAAGACTAAAAAAAAAAAAAGAGACACATGCAGAGGAAGATACAGAGTGTGAAAGCATAAAAAATAAAAGGAAGTAAAAATCGCATTAGCGCAAAAAAGGAGAAATCATTACTCGGAGAAATAAGAAAAGGTGAATAGAGATCAAATATATGGACACAGGTGATATGTCAGAAGTATGTAAATATTGTAAGTTTTTGAAGTTTAAGTCAGAGAATTTCAAAAACGTGGTTTACCTCACATGCATTTATTGGTTACTTTGCAAAAAAAAATTATTAACTGCTGATGATTTAGATCGCTTTGTCCGTGCTGAAATTCCAAACAGAGAAACCTATCCTGAATTATGGTACAAAGTCATTAAACACATGTCTCACTGACCTCATTTAAAAGATTTGGCACATTGGGACTCGAAAGATTCCAAATATTGTTTTACAGAAGTTCTGAAATAAAAGTGAAACTAGTGAAATAGCAACAATTCAAAGGGGAAAAAAAATCTTAAAAAGTGTGTATCCGGAAAACAGAACATGGGGGTTGGCTCTGAACAGGAATTTTTTAATCTCTGACTTCATTTAATCAGAATTGTCCAGGTCCAATCTTTTTTTTTCCTCCTCTTTTTTAAAAATGGTTTTACATTAAGTACCTATATAACCAGCCTTGTATAAAGTTCATGTCATGTGTTAGTGTTAATCTTGATATTTTTACAGTTAAACTGTACACCACAAGTGTTACTTATTCATTTTTGATAAAATATTGTAGACTTATTGTTCAGCAACCATCCAGTTTCATCTTTTACTAATTAATCCCTTAAAATATTTTTTTAACTAATCCTTTTTTTTTTTTTACTAAAGAAACACATAAATAAAAATATATTTGAAATACAGATGCATCTGGCATAATCATTTCTTTAACAAAAAAAAAAAAACAAAGACTTGTGATTATTAGAATCCAAAATTTAAATAAAACAAAATGCTCTTAGTTTTTCCAAGAAGTTGGAAGACTAACTAGTTTCACATACTTTATTCACATAGAAACAAGACCACATTCTAATTTATCAATGCACTGCTGTATTTTCAAGCGAGTCTGTTTCTCTTTTGATTCAAAATGTTATTTGTTTTACTAAATTTACTAAATCCTTTTTAAATATGGGACAAAATGAAAATCTCTATAAACTCTCACAGCAGCTTCACTTTTGTTTTCAATGGAACACTTGTGTCTTTGTCAGCATTATGTTCCTAGTCTCGTATGAAGCCCTTTTCTTTCAGTGTAAGTTTAGCTGGACAACATGTTGTCTGCCCTTCTTAAATTCATTTTTTTCAAATCATTTGCCCACTTTCTTTAATGTGAAAGCCAATATTTTGGTCTTCTCTATTCCAAATACTGCTTTTGTTTTACAAGCCACTTCTGACTGTGCTGGTACACACCCATTTCAAAAAGTGACCTAGAGGGACATTACCACTTTGCCATCATAGTCATTTAAAAAGCAATGCATAAAAAACGTTTTTTTTTGTACAATTTATTGATTATAGATCAAGTCATTTGGAGTGAAAACCACCAGATTTCAGCTAACAGATGATTGATAGGAGCATCACTTTTCACTACACCATTTTGGTTTTCAAATTGGGGATTATTTAAAAGTGGCATGGTGCAAAAAAGACCATGATGGCGTGGTAACTAAGAATCTAATACCATTATCAGAGAGAGTCCTCCATTTAAAAAAGAAGAAATTCTATTAAACAAGACATATTTTGAGCAGTTACATTTGAAGAGCCCAATTTATCTTCGGCTCTCCTTACTCTTGTATTTCTTATGATTGGAGCAAAGGTTTAGATTATTTTATGACAGAATTGAGAAAAGACTAAACTAAAAAGTATATTAGTTTTCAATATGTAACTTAGTTACTTTATCAGATACACATACCCATTCAGCATAATATATTTCTCTGGATCACAACATCATATCTGCAGGCAGTACTTCTTAAAGCAGAGAGGCCTATACCAGAGGATGATTTATAATATGAATAGGATGCAGAATAGGCAGAACTAATGTGGCAGCAGATGTCATGCATGCCAGCATGACTATAAAAGGAACAACACTCATTGTAAGGTTTTTATACATGATACTCCTACTGTTATTTTAAGAATGCACCACTTTACAAAGAGCATCTAGTAAACATCTGTATTGTGTCTTAGCAGTGGCATATGAAGAGGAGTGGTTCTGGTATATATTGACTAAGCAAGAATGGATCTCTGTATCTCTTTCTAGAGTTAGAAATTCAATGATAGCAGGGTACTTGATTTTGCATTTATTTGCTATCCACATTGACTTAGTTCTAAAATAAGAAACACAAACCATAAATGCAGGAAATTTTGAAATTCTGATGTTGTACTATACAGGAGCTTATCTTTGGCCACTTACATAAGCAGCACCATAGACTACCTTGTTCAGTACGTTGAGGTTCATGCTTTAAACCTTTTTTTTTATTTTTTAATTACACCTTATTTTCATTTCATGATTTGTTTTCATATCGGTTAATGTAAGATTTTGCATCCTTAAGACCAAGTTAACCATCATTAACTCATAAATTCATCTTATAATTTGCATAACAAGTAAGTTCTGCAGAAGATCAATTTGAAAATGGCAACCTGTTAAGGACAAAATTGTTGTTATAGTTGCTGCTGATACACTAAATGTACAAATTTGAAATGTCAGAAGGTTAAAATGTTGCAGATTGTTTTATCATAGTCTAAGATTTTTATTTACCTGTCTTGAACATGTGCTATACATATCAGAGTATGCAACAGAAATCACTATTTTCAAACTCGACAACTAGATAAGCCAGATAAATGCTGAACTTTGCAAAATCTTTGTTGCATCATAGTCCGATGTTTGTTGGAAACTGTGCTCAAGCTGTGATAGTACTAATACTAACTTGCATGATAATGGGGGGAAAAAAAAAGATTTTAATGTTTGCATTTGAGATGGGTTACAGCATTTGACAGTTAATGGAAGCTGTAAATGTGAGAATAATTAGAGTAAACTATTTAATTTCCAAACCTCCATGCATTTTTTTGGTATTAATAGTAGTCTGAATTTGAATTATTACAAAGGTGAAAGAGCTCAGTAATTGTTAAATTAAATAACCCTCCATATTAATCTGGCATAAATATTTTTCTAAAAGTGTTAAAAGTGACTTTTTGCTGTCCTTTTAATAGAATTACTAGGGTTTGGTTCTACTCATTTATCTTTAATATTTTTGCACAGAACGTAAACATCTCTGTAAATGAAACAGTAAACCATATTTAGATATTTTTATGCTGCTTATAATTTTGCAGTCAATTAATTTTATATAAGGCGACATGGTAGCGCTGCTGCTTCATAGTTAGGAGACCTGGGTTCACTTCCCAGGTCCTCCCTGCGTGGAGTTTGCATGTTCTTCTCGTGTCTGCATGGGTTTCTCTGGGTGCTCCGGTTTCTTCCCCCAGTCCAAAGACATGTAGGTTAGGTGCATTGGCAATCCTAAAATTGTCCCGTGTGTGTGTGCCCTGCGGTGGGCTGGCGCCCTGCCCAGAGTTTGTTCTTGCCTTGCGCCCTGTGTTGGCTGGGATTGGCTTTTGCAGACCCCCGTGACCCTGTGTTAGGATATAGTGGGTTGGATAATGGATGGATAGATGAATTCATTTTATATATAATCAGAAGGAATATTCTGGCATGTCAATTATCTTTCGGAGTAGATGTGAGACCAGGAACTTGTGTTTATATTCCAGGGCCATAGTTTTTGGAATGATAAATGTTTTCTGATACAGCACAAGGAAACTATTAATAAGAAAATCTTTCTATATTATTTCATATTTATATAATGTATTGGTTTTAAACACGAAGTCTTAATTTTTAGAAGAGATATTTTGATTTAAGGTAAAATATGCCTAACTTCTCGCTACTGTGGCTTGTTACTAACATAGCCATTAAAATGTTGCCTGGAGACAGTAATAAATACAGAAGGCTGGAGCTCTTCAGGTTTTGATCAAAGTAAATGCATATAATCTTGTTACTTTTACCCTTTTTATGAATAGGGCAGAATGCAGCATCTGGTATATGATGTGAAAATTCTATGCACGCACACTTTTATTAAAAATCGAACATCTTTTTTTATAAATATTGTTGAATGTGATTTATTTAATCTGGAAAGCAAGCAGGCTCCTTTAGTTTGCCTAGCTGATTATTAAAAATAATCTTGCCAGCCTGACGTGTCAAATTTGGTTTAAAAAATTAAAGAATTTAAAATTTAATAAAGGTGGTGTTTTCCTTATTTTATCAGTATAGTAACTAACATGCAGCTATACTATAGGGAATAATACACTTTGTGATACTTTTAACAGTCATTTTAATTGCGTTTTGATCCATTTTAAAAGATGTATTTCATTTCTGAGAAACACCATGCAAAAAAGGATAAAATTCATTTATAAAGTTTTAGGTAGCATTTTTCTTGATATATTAACAAAAGTGTTTTTGTTCATTTTGCAAAAATTTTGTATGCTATGGTTAAAGTCATTATTCTAAAGTTAGAGTTTTCATTGCTAAATTGGCCTTTGTGTATCTCTATCCAGAGTGTGTTCTTGTCTTGTGCCTAATGATTCCTATGATTGGCTTTAGCTTCCCTGTGACCTGCTCAGGATAATCGGGTTTAGAAAATGGAGGGATATGCTAAAATTATTTTTGTTAAATAGTGTTGACGATATTGATTACTTAGGCAAATATTAATAATTCATGCTTGTTTCAGAATATTAATCTAATAATATATCCTGCCTACTACCTTCTTTACCTTCTTGATGTTACGTATGTAGTATTCCTAGTTTACAATTTTATTGGAGTGATTTATAGATAAATAGGCTATTACTATTCGGTCTTTGACGCAATTTTACTTCAGACAGTGCACATTCTGCTTTTACACCTTTCTCAGTAGTTTCTGTAGCTTTGCTTATTGCTTTAAAATACATCAGGCATAGTAATCTTTAAAATTAGAGTCCTTGTCTTACAGAATATCACATTTGACCAGTGTCTGGTTCTTTATCTGCCCTAACCACCGTTCCGTTCCTTTCCGTTCCACATGTGTTTTTTCTTGGTGTATTATTGATTTCTTTCACTTTGCTTCATCAATTTAAAAAAAAAAATGTAAATAGGCCTTATCAATGTCAAACATTCGGTTTCCCATCTGGTAGACACATTTAATTGATAGAGTGTGCCTCAAGTATACCTAGTTTCGGCTTATCACTATCTCATTAATTTCCATAGTTTTTGCAGTTTGAGGAATTTAAAAAGCCCAAAATGTGGTTAAGGTACCAAAACTGTAAAACTGTTGTTCTAAACATGACATAAGATATAAAAAAGTTTCTAGAAGAATAGTCCTTTTCATTTTATGAACATCTAGTTGTGTTTATTCAATTGTTATATAGTGCTTTATGAGCAAATAAACTCCTTAGATAACTTAAAAATTATTTTTTGCATGGCTTAAGCCTATTGCTCAGTTATGTGCACGTAAATTTTGTAGACTAGCAAGAGAAGTAAAAGAGTAAATTGGAAAGGGATTGTTTTAATATTTTGAAGGCTTCCAATGGGCAGCGGCAGGGTACCATTTGTAATGGGCTTTTCTGAATAGAAAGCCATTTGACACCTGTAGAGTCGCATGGATAAGCAGGATCATCACAGTATCAGGATAGACTCTGCACAATCTATTTTTTTTTCTCCTTTACAGATACAACAATATTTTAATAAAGATGGGCTGTATATTTGTAATTAAACCTCATTATTTTAGGCATTATGTTTCAAGCCAGCAGCCATGTAATTATGACTTATTTTTCCATTTACTCTAATGATGTTCTTAGTGTTAAATCATCAGGGATCTCGGGTTTAAGGGTGAATGGGTTTGAATCAATGCAAAATAATACATTATGGGCATCAGAACAGCTTTTCGAAAAACTGCTCCAATTGTATTTCAATCAATCAACATTTATTTATATAGCACATTTTCATACAAAAAAATGTAGCTCAAAGTGCTTTACAAAATGAATAGAGAAATAGAAGACACAATAAAAAATAAACATAAGTCAACATTAATTAACATAAAATAAGTAAGGTCCGATGGCCAGGGTGGACAGAAAAAACAAAAAAAAACTCCAAAAGCTGGAGAAAAAAAAATCTGTAGGGGTTCCAGACCACGAGACCGCCCAGTCCCCTCTGGGCAATCTACCTAACATAAATCAAACAGTCCTCTTTGTATTTAGGGTTTTCATGGAAGGACCTGATGATGATGGTCACGTAGACTTCTGGCTTTCAGTCCATCAATGTTGGTGCATCATGATGCTTTGAGTAGGTGGTGGTGCCGCCACTTCTTATGAAGAATTGAACATACAGAGTATCAGTATTAAGTTAAAGTGAAGTTATAAAAAGGCCATGTTAAAGTAATGTGTTTTCAGCAGTTTTTTAAAGTGCTCTACTGTATTTGACTGGCAAATTCCTATTGGCAGGCTATTCCAGATTTTAGGTGCATAACAGCAGAAGGCCGCCTCACCACTTCTTTTAAGTTTAGCTTTTGGAATTATAAGGAGACACTCATTTGAAGATCTAAGGTTACGATTTGGAATATAACGTGTCAGGCATTCCGATATATAAGATGGAGCGAGATTATTTAAGGCTTTATAAACCATAAACAGTATTTTAAAGTCAATCCTTAATGACACAGGCAACCAGTGTAGTGACATCAAAACTGGAGAAATGTGTTCGGATTTTCTTTTCCTAGTTAGGATTCTGGCAGCTGCATTCTGCACTCGTTGCAAGTGATTTATGTCTTTTTTGGGTAGTCCTGAGAGGAGTACGTTACAGTAATCTAGTCTACTGAAATCAAAAGCGTGAATTAATTTCTCAGCATCTTTTAATGATATAAGAGGTATAACTTTTGCTATGTTTCTTAAGTGAAAAAATGCTGTCCTATTGGTCTGATGAATATGCGATTTAAAATTCAGATTACAGTCAACAGTTACCCCTAAGTTTTTTACTTCCGCCTTAACTTTTAATCCTAATGCATCAAGTTTATTTCTGATAACCTCATTGAATTCATTATTGCCAATTTCTAAAATTTCAGTTTTTTTTTTTTCCCTCAGTATTTGTGGATCAAAGTGCAGTGCAATTGGATAGTTGGGATCGGGGGAGAATTAAGTCATGAAGGTGTCTGGATGTTAGGTTTTACTAAAGAAGATAATAACATGACCATTCAAAATTACAAAATGGCTGGTCATAGAAGTGAAGTACAAATATTGATCTATAAAATACTGCAGCTTTGCATAACACATCTGGAATAACTCCCAAAATTAATACGGACAAAACAAACAACCTTTCTTTTGCAACAGAATGTCAGCTTTTGCCTTTCGAACAAGACATTTTTTAAATACATTTGAATTATATTCCAATAGCAACTTTCAATCTGAGAGCTATATTCCACAGTAGGCTTTTTTATATAGGGTGGTCCAGATCTAATTAAGCAATTTTCATTACACTATAGCTTATTAAGTTTATTACATAGAAAATCACCCAAAAAATCCCGGACCATCGAGAAGTGTGCGAACTGACGACATGAAGAATCGTCTTTGTGTCGAACTGGAATCGTCCCCACATAAATCAGTCATCCAGACAATCTGGATCTGCATAATTAGATCTGGACCACCATTAGCATTCTACAACTGTTTTTCTTGAAGTTCTCTTGTGTCTACATTTGTGCTACTATACAGCACATTTAGTTAAAAGTGCTACTGTCTTTTATTTCAGGGCTAGACATTCCTTCTGTACTGTGTATTTCTTCATTTTTGCCATTTATATCCTCATAAATTGTTTTTACAATTTCTAGTTTAGCTTACATTCCCTACATAGGAAGGACAATTGTGGTCTTTTATATTTTTGTCCTGCAGATAATTGTGCTGTCCCTGATGGTGCTGAATGGGAGTCTAGTGAGAAAAAACAAACACTTTGTGACTCATTATTTAATCTCTGTTTAAAAGGATGAATGATAAATAAACAAATTTAGAAAAGCCAATTGAAAAAATATTGGTAGCATGTATGCCATACGTTTCATCCTTGGTTGTTTGCTCTTTTGATGCTTTCTAATCACTTGGAGTATTTTGTGTATGATACATTTTTTGGTAAATTCCCTTAGCTCGGGCTTAGCTTCTATTAGCTATGTTGGTAAATAATAGCAGAAAAACATATGATGGAGTTCATTATATACTACCTTACCTAACTGGCATTAGCTAAATATCTCCTATCCTTTGTAAACTTCTTTGTAAACATTTTTCTTTTTCTTTCTGACAGGGCGCAAAGAAACTTTGTCCACAGTGCAACACTATCACATCTCCTGGTGACCTCAGACGTGTCTACTTATGAAGAAACAGCTAGCTGGCTGGCCATTACAGATGGTTTCTTCAAATATTCAAATTGTTTAGTTTCTTTTTCACGTTTCATTTTTGAGG
Source organism: Polypterus senegalus (assembly GCF_016835505.1). Classification (NCBI taxonomy): domain Eukaryota; kingdom Metazoa; phylum Chordata; class Cladistia; order Polypteriformes; family Polypteridae; genus Polypterus; species Polypterus senegalus. The sequence goes on along the minus strand of NC_053167.1, from coordinate 90,987,729 downwards.
CCAGTATTAAGTACACCTCCCAAAACTAAAGAAGCCAAATTACTTTGTTTGGATTTTGGACCTTAATGGAGGTGGCTTACCAATTCTGCCTCAGTAAAAGAAAAAAGTTTTTTTTTTTCTTTTTTTCTTCATAAACACATCATGACCTAAATCATGCAGATTCTGACTTTTTGGCTTTCTTCTCCTAGGCCATGTAAGGCTATCATAGACTGGTATCATTACCAGATTCAGATAGTTGTCCGTTTTTCCTGCACTTTCAGTAATATGGATTTTATGGGAAGGTGCCAGCCACATGTCATTTTGGCCATCACTTTTTCTTGTTGAACTTGTACCATATGAACTGGTCCTTTAGGAAAAGACAGAAGGTGGTTTTGGAGGCAGTATGCTGAAGGGAGAGTTCTTCTGAGACTATGGGACCCAATTGCTCTCCACAAAACACTGACCTTTACATCCCCTTCATTATTTAATTTTGTGTTTTTTCTTGTGTGTTGTGTAGTGAAAATGATAATTCAACCAAATTAAAGCAAAAGAAAAAACACAGAGCAAGTGAAGCACATGTAATATAGTCTATGTATGTTTACAATGTTGTGTATAAATGGAATAGAATTAAAAATGGACACACGCATAGACACAAATATACTAATATGGTCTGAATTTGATTTAGTTTTATTATTATTTTCTTTAAGATGGGAAGGGGTATGCTAATGAAACTAAAAACACAAAGTAAATGACCCTTTGTGTTTTAAACAGATGCCTCCTTGTGGTTGGTGGTGTTATTTAATGTACAGAAAAAGTGAGTAACATTTCACAGTTCCTCAATGTAAAATCTCTTCATTTAAAAAAAAAATCAGATGTAAATTATTTAAAAAAAATAGATTAAAAATACATAATAAAATTAAAAGTTTATAGACAAATCTTGTTTGGTTATAGTTAAAAGGCTGTTTGTAAGTTAGGCCACATCTTAGAATAAAGACAAATTCTCACTTTTCCACTGCAATTGTTATGTCATTTCTTGACAACCAAATTGCTTTTATTTGTTGTATATTGTCTTCCAGACACCAAAGCTTAAAACTAGTCTGGAGAAGTTTTGTCTTTTTATAACAAACAGTTGGCAATTTCTTGTGGCTTCTTTAAGAATGATGGGAAATGTGTGGCCTGGCTGGAATATTGAGGCTCCAGTCTTTAAGAAGTGACTATTGCATCAGTGCAAAGCTAACCATAGGATTGTCCCAGTTCACTTAGTGACATCATCATAAGACAAAGCCTTTGCATAACACCTTTGAAGAATCCTGTGAAATGTAATTCTTTTGTGCCTCACTCAGCAAACACACTCTTCTTGCAGGGCAGTAGTAGGTTGTGGTGTGGATGTTTCAAACCCAGTGGTCTTTTGTTATTCAGAAATATGATTTTATTTTTTTAAAGTTCATAATTTTTTTCTTTATTGCAAAGTTCTTTCATCTCCTTGCAAATCAGCATATTTTTTCCAAAGATGGTAAATAATGGCAATGTATATTTAGTTTAGGATTAATGCTTATATCGTAATACTTTGCGTCATGTCATTCCTAAGGCTGAAATTACCCTTCTTGTATTGCTGACACTTTAGCCTTCTACCCAGTAAAGAGTCTAATTATTAATTGTATGGCTTGGTTCCAGCTCAAGTTTTATTCAAGAACATGTGTTGTACTTTTGTGAAGAAATTTACCAAAATCAGTTATTTCCAAAAGTAGTGAATTGTTTTTGGTGGTTCTAAAGTGGGTCTTTTGATATTTCTTTGAAAGTAATAGTATGTGTAAGTTTATCCAACTGTTTTTTTAACAAAAATTTTCCTTTAGCAGATGTCATTTACATGGCATCCATGTGCACAGGGCATGAATTATACCTAGGCAAATCACTATACAGTTTAGAAATTGTGCTATTTATATACCCATATGACTCCTTATTTGTCATTAAAATCTGTTTATTATCAATAGGTGATGAATCTTAAATACTTGACCTGAAATTGAGTTGTAAATTTTAGATTAGTATTATCTGCTGTAAAAAAAGTAAGAAATTTAAAAAGGGGGCTCCATTAGATTTATGAATATGCATATTGTTTGCAGTTTTTGTTAGTTTATAAACCTTTCCTTACAGAGATTTCAAGAATTGGGTATGAATGATTATGTAAAGCAGTATAATTCAGAAACCTTGTATCAAAGCACTCTATAGATTTTAAGAGATGAAAGGTGACTTCTGTGCTATCTGTATCCTAAATTTCATTTATGGGATTTTTTCTTTTTTATGGTGATGCAACACCTTTAGTATGAAGTTTGTAGATTGTCATTATTCCAGAACTGTTTGTCTGGTATAATCATCTTTAAACCATTTTAAATTCACCCTGTGTAATTACATCTACTAAGCAATAACTTACAAAATACAGGCTATATTTTGTGGTCTGAGCAGAAGAACAACACCATGACTCTCAACATTTTGTTAAAAAAAGTTCATGTCATATATGGTCTTTCTTTACTGGTTTGTGTCTAATAATAAACAATATATGTACATTGCCATGCTAAAAATCTGTATATAATGAAGTGTTTTTTATGATTTTTTTTTTTTTTTATTTATTTTATGTATCGCACTTTTTCAGAAATGATGCTGGGTGGAGAGTATTGGGCCCTGCGTTTTTTTCCCCACTGTGGCAGAGATCTGCTTTATTAGTATTTCGCTGAACAAAGTTGTACTTTGTGTTTGTAAATCAGTATGTATTCTGTAATATTTGTTTTTATGTACACAAAATAAAGTATGTCATCCTTGTATAGAACATTGTTAAAAAAAAAACATTTTGAAGGTCATCTGTGTCAATGGTTGAATACTATTGTCCTTTGAAACAGTCTGCTATTGAGCCTTCATTTTAGTAACAGCCCTCCAATGTGCTTTATTTGAAATATTCTGATCATCATACCCCCCTCCAGATGCTTAGCTGCAGAATATTATCATTAATGCTTCAAGGTTTTTGCATGATTTTGAACCTTGTACTGCCTCATAGCCACTAAAAACATGCCTTGACCTGAACATGAAGTGAGGGGTGTCCCATTATTGATATTTTAGTAATTATATATGCAAATAATATGAGTTAATTGATCTGAAATTTTCTGGATTTTACTGGCTATATTTTAAAAATGGAGGCAGGGTTAAGGTGGGCAGGAAGAGCTATGTGTGTGTTTTTGTTTGCCTTCAAGTCTTAAATGCCAGCCTAATGTTGTCATATTTGGTAGTAATCACTTCACTAACCCAAGGGTGTTTTTTTTTTCCCCTAATCAATTGATGTAATTTTCTGTCTCCCTCGAATGCTTTAGTAACCATTAAGGTTACAAGAATAGCTCTCCGGTTCTGGCTTGCCTCTTCCCACTCTCCCTCATATGCTACAATTCTACAGTTTGGCATGAGCTGATGATTGGTAAGGTCACATTGGTCAGCTGAGCCAACATTTGTGACTTGTTTTGTGTGTCAGTTTCATGTTGGAGCCTTTAAATAGCCTAAATGAAGGCCTAAGTTATCCAAACAGAATTATGATGAACCAAACCAAAATATTTTAGAATCATCACATACGCAGTCGGTTAAACTTGTTGAACCTAAGGCCTCTTTTTTTTTCCCCCATGGTCAGTCTTCCTTCTGCTTCCACTACTACATATTCTAATACCACTGACTAAAATTTGCCCCAAAGAAGGTAACTTGCACAAGGTGGTTTTTTTCAGTTGTGTCAAGTGATGTGTATAATGTATACTATTCTAAAATGGTACTTGTCTTTCCAGTTTGTAAACTACATTTGACATCAATTAAAGGGTCATAAGTCTTACCCGTAAATGTTGTTGTCTTAGTCTTCATTAATGACTGACTCTTCTTGTATTTTTACATCATAAATCAAATAAAATGTAGAGAAAATAATAATGTAGTGTTAGTAATGCTTGTATTGTGGTAAAGGTTCTTTTGTTTCCAAATTTGTATATTTCCCCCGTTTCGTGTCCTGCTTACCCAAACAATTGTTAAAGGCTGTTACTTTCTTGGCAGACATTTTGTCTTTTTAAGTTTTCCATCAAAACACTGGATATTAGCTTGCACTGTAACTGGCCTCAGCCACTTTGACTGATTGGTAAGTCTTGGGTTGTGCTCTGTGGCTCATGTAGACTTGGTTTTGTTTTGCTCTTCCTGATATCATCACTATAAGAACCAAATTTAAAATATTGTTAAACTTTTTGTACTTGGTAAAAATTGACTGGAAATGTCTGCAGCAGGGGTGGCCAACCAGTCAGAGACCAAGAGCCACATTTTTTACTGTGTTACTGCAAAGAGCCACATCATACACATGGGCACACATGAACATCACCCATCCCTTCCTCACACACACCTCTGCTCAGCCAGATTTATTGTAAATGTCACACACCAACATAATGACAGAAATTGACTCCTACAGTACTAAAAACCACAGTCCAGTCATTTTCAACAATGAACATTGTATGCACTGTCTCACACACACAAACTCTCAGTTCAACCAAGTCCACAAACAAAAATAATTTACAATAGCGTTTTTCTTTTACTATGCATGTTGCTTTGTGGGACTTCTGGCATTCCTTGTCTTGAACAATCCTCTTCAAATCTGGCTTGTATTCCGTTGTTGCCACTCGAATCAATTCTATCACATGGTTGTCAGTCAGAACAGATCGATGCTTTAATTTCACGTGTTTCAGGGTAGAAAACACAGACTCGCAGACGTATGTTGACCCAAACATTGACAGTATCTTAAGCGCAGCCTGTTTGACATTGGGGCATTTTTCCATTGGCACACTTTTCCAGAACTCAATGGTCCCTTCCCTTAAAGCAGGTTTCAGTTGGTCCTCCTCACAAAGATCGATCATCTCCAACTCGGCCGCAGCCTCATCTGTGACTAGCGGGGCTTTGAAACAGACAGTCCCTGCATTAAATGGGTCTATGATGAACGTAATCTGTGGCCTTTTCAGTTGTAGATCACAGAATCTGGTCACAAAGCTTTCGTGCAGGTTTTCAACCAGTGTTGCATATCTTGCTCTTTGCTTATTCAGGGCGGCGCTGGTGGCTTGCCCGCTGGCTTTTAGAAGAGTTGGAAAATGCGTTAAATCTCCCCTTTGAATATGCGCCTTGAACAGCTTCAGTTTGTTAACAAACGCGAACACACTTTGCACCAGGTCAGGCAGCATTTTTAACTTACCCTGCAGAGTCAGGTTCAGTCTGTCCAAGTGACACAGCATGTCGCCAGGCCAGATCCATAATCCACTTGAGGTCAGAGAGCTCGGGATAGTCCTTGTCTTTCTCTTCCATTAACAGTTTCACGGCATCCAAAAGCTCAAAGAAGCGAGAGAGTACTTGGCCTTTTGACATCCACCTCGCAGTGCAGCGGCAGGTCACCTGGAAGTCCTTGGTCCAGCTCAGCGATGAGATTCTTGAAATGCCTGTGGTTAAGCACATTTGTGCGAATGTAGTTGACGATTTCCATCACAGGCTTCATGACGTTGTCTAAATTCAATGATTTAGACACGAGTTGCTCCCTGTGGATGATGCAGTGGAAATTCCAAAACTCGGGGAATGTTTGGTCAGCTTTGCACAGTCCGTTCACAGATCCGATCATGGCTGGCGCTTCATCTGTGGCTATTGCAGTTAGTTTTGGTATGGGCAGATTTGCTTTCGCAAATACAGCCATCATTGTTTCTTTCACATCTATGCCACAGGTTCTGTCTTTTAATGGCACAATATCAAGGAGTTGTTCTTTGATCACACAATCGTTTGACGCAAACTGTGCAAATATTGCCAACTGAGACTTGTCTTGTATGTCACAACTCTCATCCAATACAACACTAAAAACTCACGTTTGAAGGTCAGAGTGCAACTATGATTCAATAACCGTGTTAATGTCCGATATTCTGTGTTTAACAGTGTGGAGGGACAGTTGGACGTCTGATACCATGTGTTTTAGTTTGTCGTTTTCAGGAGACAAGATTTCAACAACGTCACTGACGCATTATTTAACGAACTCCACTTCATTGTATGGCTTTTTAGTCCGTGCAATGTTCCAAGCCAGTTGATACAATGCGAGCGTTACGGTCTCTAGGCGCTTCGTAAATTTTTGGAAAAACTATCTGCTTTTCTGCCTGAGTTTTCAAAGTGACCAACTCGTGCTTGCGAAGTTCAGTCCCTTTTGGAAATTCCTGCTCGATGTTAGCATGGAGTGAGCTGAAGTGGAGCTGAAGATTTGAAGCTTTGAAATGCACTAATGACGCCTGACATATAAGGCAGAATGGCTTGCCATTACGTTCAACAAAAAAAATATAAACTCTCCCACTCTGTTAAAAACGTCCTGTGTTCATCTTCATATTTTCGTTTTGCTGTGCATTTTTCCCTGCCATTTTGAGAGTGAACTTGACACAGATTGTTTACTTAAATGATCTTGCCCCTACTAGGAAACTTTGCAGTATTTTCATCTCAAGCACATTGACGAAAATACCGTATTACACTCAAGCGAAGCGAACACGAACATTAAAAAAAAAACAAACGCAAACTTCGATATGAACATAAGAGCCGCATGCGGCTTGGGAGCCACGGGTTGGCCACTCCTGGTCTGCAGCCTGTTCTGTTTGTGTAATTTGAACTATCTTCATTTCTACTGCAGTAGGGGAGTACATGGTTTTAATTCTCTCTGGGTGTTTGATTCTGGTCTGTACGGAGTTAGCATGTCCATTTATTATCTGGGTACTCCAGGTTTTTCCTCACAGTCCAGACTTGTGCTTGGGATCATGTGCCATCTCTTAAATTGTTCTTGAATGCATGAATGGGCTCCATGATGGACTGTCATCCATTCCATGGCTGGGATATACAAATTAACGACTTCATTGAAATGAAAATGTATAGGCTTTTTTAATCTAAAGTGGATTTTTGTATTTCTTAACTAGAGGGGTACTGCCCCCAGCTCACTTCGCTCACCCACACCTGAGTTTGTTTTACCGGATATACAATTTAAATAGATTATTTTCATGGGAATTGTTAGATATCAATTATTTTCACTTTTCCTTTAAAACATTTGTTAAAACAATACTTGCACTTTATTTCCGGCCGTGGTTAAATCTCTTTCTCGCAGGATGTATAACACTGCTAACGTTCTAAAGGGGGAGCAGCTGAACGCACACTAAGGAGATGCCGTCGAATCATGTTGTCTTGCTGCTGCTGAGCTCCGTGTTCTGTTTGTCACACTGTGTGTCGATCGTTTTAAGAGCCTGTAAGCAGCTGTCCTTTTGCCACTTCGCTTCTCTGCTGCTTGTGTTGTGATTGTGGGGCTTGGGCTGCTGAATGCATGCTAAGGGGAAGCAGTTGGATCATCTGCTGGCTTGCTGCTGCTGCTGCTCCTGGCGAGCTGTGTGATCTACTTGTCACTTGTCATTGTTTTAAGAGATGGGAGCACATGAAGTGTGTCTGCCAAATGCATTCCAACAATTGCTAGGTTAGATGTCCGTGAACTTGTTTTAAATGTCTCACTGCCTTGTCTTAAAAGTGTCTTTCGTGGGACGTCAAATTGTCTTCCGAGAAGATCACGTCTCGTCTCCCTCCCAAGGTTTTTTTTTTTTATAATTGATAATTATTTAGTGGTAATACTTAAAGGTATTCTTTTTATGTTACTTACCCCATGAAGTTCATAGTATTGGCCAAGAAAAATTTCTAGAAAGAATTTCAAGAAAAATAACTTCATATTTTCATGGAGAATGGAGATGACAAACCTTCTGATAGAATGGGCATGTATGGAGAACAATGATGGACTATAACAAACAATATGAATAACATCCATGAAAAAATCTCACATTACCCATGTCACCTAATTTGCACATTAAAGGAAGATTTTGGTGTATTTGGTATGGCCAGTTTAGAGGCTTCACATCACAGTTATTCAGTGCATGGAGTTTGCATGTTCACCCCATTTTAGGTGGGTGTAGTCTTCCTTTCAAATTATTAGCTGCAGCAGTGGTCTGCACATATTACAAAGACAACAAACCTTTGGAGGCCTTGGCTGTTAGAAAAAGACATGTAAACCAATGACAGCTGTCCACCCAGTGGATAGCACACTGCAGACTTGTGTATGCATGTGATTTTAGTGGAGTTCAAAGGTGGTGCAAGGCCACTATAAAATAATGATACTTGGCACTTGGGAATGTTGCTGCACCTCTAGAGGACCAGTCCAGTGTCCATCGTGAGCTACACACTCCACTCTTTACAAGGCAGGTGGACAGCTGAAAAAAGGTCAGTTCTGCGTGTGCTTTTTAATATCGTGAATCAGTAAGGAAAGAAGAATACTATCCAGGATAGGGCATCAGCAAGCAGTTTGGGAGCTCAGTGGGTACTTGGTGATTTTGCCCGTGAATTATAAATTTAGACAGGTTTGTGTTGCAATCCATAGAGAGTGCGGTATTGATCTGGACTGACTGATGGTAGGCACCACTCTGGTGGGAGATGAAGAGTATCACTTGGAGCCTGAGAGGAGCTCTTGAGCTGGTTACATGAGGCAGACTGATGCCTACCTTGGTGAGACAAGACTGTGCCACTTCTTGCAGCTTCCCAGCAAACAGGCATATATATATATAATTTTTTATTTTTTTTATTTTCACTGCCATTAATAATGTGCTCATTGTTTGTCTGTGTTCTGTCTGTTTAAACTGGAGAAGTGGGGTAGCCAGTGCTGCTGCCTCTTGGCTCCAATAAACTGGATGGAAATCTCAACCAGTTACTGGTGATGTGGAGTTTGAATTTGAGGAGGTGTGTGTGGTGCATCTACACCAAGTGTTGCACGGTGGTCCTGTTCATCTCTTTTCTTTGTCTTATCCATGATGTAACTCAGTTTTCCTCAGGTTTTTGGCCTAAATTGGACAAAGCAGGGTCACTTAATATCTTACTATGATAGAAAATAAAAATAAATACAAGCATAAATGTCCTTCCACTAAGCAAGCCCCCTGTTTACCTAAGTAATAACTCCAAGGTCCTGTGCCAACTGAAACTGGTGGGTTTTGTGTGATTGATCCTTAAAATGTACACACATCCACAGCAGATTTGCCAGCAGTGGGTGAGGGCACAACATCACTAACTTACCGTGGGCGGCAGAAAAGAAAAATAATGGTAAGCCAGTGCAGACTGGGGATCAACTACCTTACTCCCAGCTTTACCCTGTTCCCACTGTTTATTCAGTGGATTGGATGTTCAGTGATTCAGGACCACCAAACTGTTTTCTGCTTGACCTCACATAAGGAGTGGCTGCTGTGATGTGATTTAAAGTAAATGTGAAACCAGAATTACAAAAAAAAAACCTGATTCTAATTGACTGGTTCAGTAGTGTGGTGACATCTAACCCCTCCAGTTTGTCGTCTGGAAGTCGAATGCTGAAATGAGCCGTGGGGGTGCATAGCCGGTTGTTAAATAAAAGCCTGATAAAAGGCACACTATTCCCCAATCACTTCTGACAGGCCTTGTTAGCCAAGGCCCAAACTAATCCATAAAGTGTGCATTAGGAGGCTTGTGGCCAGGTGTCACATTACCCCCAGTACCAGGGTCCAAGGCTTAAAGTCAAGGCAAATCTATCGAAATTGCCCTTAGAGGTCAAAGCTCGTGCTGATGAGGGGGTATAGAGTGTGGCGCCATTATTGCCAGTTTACAAACATCTCCTCAGACTGATCAATAGGACAGGAATTTCCTGCCATGTTCTCTAATCCGCCTATTACACCAGCTGTCTGTACCGGCGGTAATTTACACCTTCATGTGGGAGTCCACTTAAAAAGTCCTCCTCTTTCCTTTCAGCACTCAGGATGTAGCGGGTGTGCAAGTCATTCGATTAGGAGATCCCTTCCGCCTTTCGATCTGTTAGAAAAAGCACTGACCTGAAACTCAGGGGCACAATGAAGTGCTCACCTGCTTCTGAGACCAGTACTTACCAGGATGGAGGTCTAGGGATTAGATATACATGACATAATGGTGGCACAACACAGTGTTGGTATGCTGGCCCAGAATCCCAATCCTCTACCAGCCTCTGTGGGTTTTGCTTGTTCTGCTGGAGGCGGTGCCAGTTTTCCATGCCCAGGACTTACTGAACATGTTACATTCACTGAGTACTCTAAATTTGCCCAGTGTAGCAGAATGGTATCCACTTCAGAGCTGAGGTGGCAGCACACATTAAAAATTTTCCATTGTCCATTTTCTAATCTGCCTACCCTGGACAGGGCACACTGCAGAGTGTCTCTCTTCATATTTGTACACACTGAGCCAGAGTGGCACAGTAGTGCTGCTGTGATGTGTGCCAGTGCCCAGTGATGGACTGGCACTAACTCCAACTTTGCTTCTTGCCTCACCTCATCTTACGTTTTCCTGCCAGGATGAGCACAAGCACTTTGTGAGGCTGTCACAAAGAACACACATTCATAAAATGGAGGGGCGTTTAAATGTTTCAAGGAAGGAATTGCATCTGCTAAGAATACAGCTGGCATCCCACAATTTCTGCAATGGGCCTGTACAGGCCTACCCAGTGCTGGCGTATGCAGGGGTCTACAAAGTCAGTCCTGGAGGGCTGTAATGGCTACAGGTTTTTGTTTCTACCCTATTGCTTCTTAGTTAGAAGACTGTCCTCTCCAATAACAGATCTTATTTCATTCTGTTGCTTGTTGGTGGTTTCATTCTGCCATGTCAAGTCATTCTTAGCGCAGATCTTTTTTTTTTCTTTTCCAAGGATAAAATTCAATGATTTGGAGCCTGAAGAGGATTAGTAATTCTCTAGGCTTTCTCCTTGCAACCCTGCCATGCACACCATTGTTGTTCAGTGTTCTCCAGATGGTGGACTCATGAACATTAGCCAATGTGAGAGAGGCCTTCAGTTGCTTAGAAGTTACCCTGGGGTCCTTTGTGACCTCGCTGACTATTACACACCTTGCTCTTAGAGTGATCTTTGTTGGTCGACCACTCCTGGGGAGGGTAACAATGGTCTTGAATTTCCTCCATTTGTACACTATCTGTCTGACTGTGGATTGGTGGAGTCCAAACTCTTTAGAGATGGTTGTGTAACCTTTTCCAGCCTGATGAGCATCAACAACTGTTTTTGTGAGGTCCTCAGAAATCTCCTTAGCTCGTGCCATGATACACTTCCACAAACATGTGTTGTGAAGAGCAGACTTTGATAGATCCTGTTCTTTAAATAACACAGGTTGCCCACTCACACCTGATTGTCATCCCATTGATTGAAAACACCTGACTCGAATTTCACCTTCAAACTAACTGCTAATCCTGGAGGTTCACATACTTTTGCCACTCACAAATATGTAATATTCAATCATTTTCCTTAATAAATAAATGACCAAGTATAATATTTTTGTCTCATTTGTTTAACTGGTTTCTCTTTATCTACTTTTAGGACTTGATTGAAAATCTGATGATGTTTTAGGTCATATTTATGCAGAAATATAGAAAATTCTAAAGGGTTCACAAACTTTCAAGCACAACTGTACATGTGGACTGCTGGTTCCTTTGTTTGCACATCTTATAGCTAATAAGGAGCCATTAAAAACAGTGAAATTAGCAGGGAGACTAAAATAAGTAATTAAGGGTGGGGGAGACCATGAAAATGAGGCAGGTAAGGGTTATATTACAGGCCAGAGGTGCACGACCCAGCAGGCTTGGTGCAACATAACATGTCGACAACACTTCTTAATCAATTATTTATTTATTTTTTGCAAATTTCCATCATATGTTCAATGTCATTTCTTATGTTGATAATAATAGATACAGATATGGATATATAGATAGAAATATAGAGTAGATATATGTGTGAAGTTGGGCTCCTGCTTGGTACTCCAGCCTGTTTCTGGCTGATGGGGCTGACTCAATTGGCCCTGCAGTGTCCTCTGTACCCTCAGGTGTAATGGGGTCTCAGCAGTGAAATGAGTTCTTCTTCTCCTTCTTCCCACTCTGTTTTACTTTTCTTCTTCTTCTTTTTACATTCACGCACTTCCATGTCAAGCCCCCCCCCCCAGTTAGGGCTGTGCAACACAAGCCAGCAACAAGGCGTCTAAAGTCCAGCACCTTTTAAGGTACCCACGATAATTTAAAACAAGAAATGCGTCAACATCGGGAATCCATCACGCGCGAGACCTGCTTGAAGCCTTACGTGTGCTCAGCAGTTTGGCACCCCTACTTCAACACAATGCACAGCTCGGGTGCGGAATGAACAGGAATGCATGGAGAACGTCATTTTGTCAGCTGTTTGCCGGCCCTGGGCTGCTCTGTAAACACCTGGCCACATGGTGGTCAGTGCTGATACCGGGCGGCCCCAGAGTGCTGTGTATTCTTTCCATGTTGTTGTCCATTATCACCTTAAAGCTGTTTGATTCTAAACTGAGGTGTTGCCTTTTCAGTTCAGATTTCACAGTAGTTGGCGAGTGTGGGGCTCTCACTATAATTTACATTTAAATCACTACGGCCGTATTTTGGCAGATCGTGACAATGTCGGAGTTGTAGCACAAAGATCCAATGCCACTCATGACAGAGCAGTCACCAGCAAATGGTCCGTAAACTTGGACGTCTTGCTAGTCCTGAGCACAAGAGGAACAGACGTCAGTAGTAAAATAAGTTCATTTTACCATAAAGGAAGATTCTTGTATGGCCCACCACAGTCTTCATGGTAAAAAATGCCACTGCTTAAGGTCACCTAGAATTTTCTGGAATTTTTTTTTTTTTGGAAATTTGCCAATGTTTTTAAATGGAAGTTTTTGAAAATGTGCCCAGCGCCCTCTCTTCTAGACAACTCAACAAAAGTGTAACCTTTTCTGACAACCTTCTTGAAGAATAAGCGTCCAGACTTAAGCACCGAGCCAAGGTGTTCCATGCTGCCAGACAGACAGACAGACAGACGACCAGGCCTTGTGCGCACTCTCTCCATGTCAGCCAGCTGCTTCACTTCCAAACAGACTGGCCATGGCATCTCCCCCCATCACTTCAAGATGTTCCCACACTAATAGCAAACAACGCAAGTCACTTATTCAAACATTGTGCCAAACGTCAGGAGCTCAACAGAAGGCCTTCAAACTACGTGTTTCAAGCTACATCGACAATTACAAAGATAAGATCTTGATGTATTCAAAACTTCTTTTGGAACAAATATGGGGTTACATTGGGCTGCTTTAAATAAAACAGAATTTCAATAATTAGCTGGTTAACTGTATTTAGGGTCAGGTGGAACTGTACACAAGCCTACTACATAATAACAGGAGTCTGCTGCACATCTCACCTTGTAAAAAAGCGAACGGCTCTGAGGCCCAAAATACGGTGAAAGCCAAACCGCTGCTTCATTGTCAGGGTCTCGATGCGCTTCCTCAGCTGGAGGATCTCTGCTCTCGGAGACTTGTGTTCATCAAGTGCCAGGTCAACAACTGCTGGATCAGGAGACGAAGCGTAGTTGTGGTCCTCTTCCTCCTCCCGTAAACCTCCACTCAAACACCCCAGGAGCTGCTCTCTTCTTCATCAGTCACTGCCCTGTCTCAGACCCTGTCGCCGTGAAAACCCTCATTTTTTAAAATGCTGGCTACAAACTCTGGTATGGAGACGAACCGTACAGCACTCTCTCTACTCTCTCTCAGCACTCTCACTACTCACTGGATGCTCGATATGTTCAGCTGTACAGCTCTCTGTACGCTGAAACTTGCAACTTCTTTTTCTTGGACATTCTCACCACGACAAAAATATCAGCTGGATTCTGTGTTTCCAGGTTCTTAAAAAATGTATAGCGCAAGGACTGCTTAAAAATACCAAATTTGGCCAAAATAAAATAGCCCAATGCCTGCGGTAGACAAAATGACCCACCGGACAGTGAGGGGACATCCCAAAGTCGCCCCCTTTGAGATTTGTCAGTGGGGTATGTTAGAACAGCAAGGAACAGAATACAAAGGTGTGCCAGAGGGATGAAAAACACAGTAAAAACTCATTGAGGGGGTGTAAAATAGCCAAAAATACCACATTGATTTTTAAAAAGTAGCCCAAAAACTGCAAACCATGAAAGCCCATTTGTTCTTGTGGATGACAATCAAAAAAAAAAAAATAGCCCAAGTGGGTGAGAAAACCACAGACCTGGCAAGATGGACTTCTGTACAGACAACGGAAGTGACTGAGCGGGCTGAGATTCCAGCAGACGTAGACTCGTCATGATGGAGCCGCGTGATAAACAGAGAGCAGGAAGGTCAAAAAAACACAGATGGGTCAGGACTCAAAAGGGGGGCCATTTTAGTTTAAATTCTTTGTGTTTTGCGATTTAAAGTACAGAATTCTGCTTCATTTTACTAGTAAGTTTGAAAACGTCCTGTATAATAATTAATAAAGCATTATTCATTTTTGCTGCTTTTTTCTGCTGACCTGACATTTTCAGTGCGACTTCCGACGTGCACACAAAATGAGGCTGTGAACGTGCGCCGGATCCGAACGCGCTAGCAGCCCGAGGCTCACCTGTACTGCTTTTTTACTTTGCTCTTACCACTTGGCCACTTTAGAGTCTGGCTTTGTACTTTTCTGCTTTGATTTTGATAATATCCCTGGTCTTACAGTATTTTCAGTTTTTATTCTGGTCTATTTTGCCACCACAGGCATTGCCATTTTGGGGTTATTTCAAATCTGCTGGTCATTTTGTTAATAGCAATGCTCTATCGTCGCTGCCTGGTGATGTCAGGTGTGGAATAGCCAGGGGCGGGCACGTTACAGGGGGAGGTCCACCCTGGGCGGCATTATTGGCCAAAAGGCTCAGTACAATTCGTGTGTAAGCAGCAGGGTTCACTCATGAATGAAAAAAGTCAAACTCTCAGATTTTTATCCACAAATGCTTCAAAAGTCATTTTCAGGCTGTCCTTGTGTGACAGCATCAGACACAGCAGTTGAAATTTATGAGGCAATAACAAAAATAAACATAAATATTACGCTGATAATAATTTTTAGGAAGATAAACAACTAATTTTCAATTCATAATTTTGTTTCATTATTAATCTGAATGCGTTCTTGCTCTGCACAGAAAACATCCCCACCTATCACTTGTACACTCTGCTGGTCCTTGGTATCGC